>NC_064931.1:176720531-177023561 GCF_023897955.1 Schistocerca gregaria | reverse complement strand
GATATTTTCATGTAAATTTGGAATCGTCATATTCTTCGGCATAATTTATGTAATGTCCCCGTTTCTTCTCCTTCCGTGTTCTAACAAACAATCTTTTCATCACTAATTGTGTAACTATTCCTGACATTGACGAAATTTATTCTCCGGTTAACTGGTTAACTTCTCCAACCATGCCAGAATAACCTGTTTCGTTACACCGCGATTATTCTCCGCTATTACTTGTTCATGTAACGCGTTTTCAACGCTATTCCGAGAATGTGTAACTTAAGCGGCTTCAAACCAGGGACTGTACAACTTGTCCTTAGTAGTGTATCGATCTGGCAAAAATTTTCTGTCAAAATTTCATTTTCTTGGTTACACCGAGAAGATAATATGTTATCTTTCTTAATTGCATGATTCGTGGTTGGTTTACGTAGGCTTATTGGACCATCACAGACATGCTCCGCAAATGAAGTGAGGATTACAGAAACAGACATTGCGTAACAGGTAAGAGTATTTCCTTACTTCACGAGGGCCACATTCCAAAAAGTGTGTTAATAGTTCCCACATACGTTATATAAATAACGTGTATTGATAAAGATGGTAAAATTAATGTAATTCAAGCTTAGACAGGGCGTTCAGACAGACATTTTTCCCACACATCGTTCGTGAACGGAAGAGAAGGGTACACTACGGGTCTTATATTGCATTGAAGACCCGTCCCGTGCTCATTGGAGTAAGTGCTTATGGCTGTCCATGGACTACATCTGCAAACACATCTCTACAAACGGTATGACCTATGAACATATCTGACGCTCTGTGTCCAAAATTTTTGCAAGAACTTTGTTTTCAACACAAGTAGAATCATTCTGTGGTTGCGGTCATGGTATCTCTGTCTGAAGTTTCAGGTTTGGGGATCACTTGCGATTCTCATTCGTCGCAAGTTCATTAGGTCCTGGAGTGCTAAATTTATCAAAAATATCGCTTATGTAACTGGTGTGTAATGACGTAACAGGTCACCGATGGTTGTGAACCACCTAGTTTAACTACTTTCGGAAATAATCTTGAACGCTGCGTGGAAGTAAGTTTTCCTTTAGAGTGTACTGCAACATTCATCACTAGATCACAAGGGACTGTTTAATTTAATTAATCCAGCTTGCGTTCTCCCAGTCGTTTGGATTTTCTGTTAGGGAAATATTTTAATTGTTCTACATTTAAATCGTTTCTACACACTTGTAGACCGGAACCGACAGCTTAACTCTTCACTGCAGAGAACCCTTCTGTTTTTTTACCCTCAGAATGTCAGTGAATAATGTTATTTCCATTAATTAAACCACGACGTATAAATGAAGCACCTTTTTTTTCAATTGGGTAGTAGGCGAAATGGAAACGTATCAGTGGTGCACTTCTTACCGATTTTTCATACTTGTGAATATTTTGTTTTTAGTTTATATCTGCAATATTGGGATAAATTAATGTGGTGTAACAGTAAACGCAGAACAAAATCAATTACGTTATTGGTATCCTGGGAAGTAATAAGTTGCAATTTAAAAATGAAATTCGTAAAAAAGTAAAATTCTATACATGAATATAGCTTTGCACTTCGTGCTTACGAATCTGCATCTCATACCTATTGCTTTTGTTTCTGACGTGCAGTGTTCATTTACACAGAAGGCCCTGCGAGGTGGTATTGGGCAATCCTCAACTACAGGAGACAGTCTCCTGCTCTGGTATTTCCTGTGAGTCACTTCGTAACACTGCAGAGGAAACCAAGACATTTCACTTCAGTCAACTAAGCAAAGCTATTTATATTTCCAAGGCCACGGAACCAAGAATGCAACGAAAACATCACTTCATATGACTGTCTATGAATTAACAAATTGACAACAAGAGGTACTGGAAGTGGCAAAGATGTCTGCGAGTATTAATTAAAATTCTGTTTCTAATGATTCCAATAGAAATGGTACACTGAAGATGGGAAAGCATTTGAAATTGGTGGACGACAGAACTTTACGTATTTATCTCCAGCAATCGTTTCGATACATATGGAAGTTGCTCTCTAATATTTAAATTTTCCCACTTTTTTAAAAATCTAATAACTGCTCTTTTCCTTTATAGCTATATGTGGTTAATTATGACACAATTTAAAAATATTGCTTAACGGGTGTTTACAAAAATAAAGAAAAATTAATCTCTAAATTAAATTATAGTGTTTATGTCACGCGAATCTCAACAAATAAGTAACCAGCAACTTGTTGGTGCCAGTAATGGTCGAAAACCATCTGAAGAATGTAACTGGTTGATAGGACTGATCAGAACGAGAACATCAAAGAGCAAATTTTTATCAGCATTATTCAGACAAGAGATACTCAATTTTGTTACGAGTGTTGTGTCCAGGAAGCTGTCTTCAGTCTGGCGACACTAAAACCCGTTCTCATATTCACCATCTGTCAAGTTTTTTAATCATGCATATCCCTTCTCTTAAGATGGCGGATGGTCCTATCATGGAAATTTTCTTATTATTTGTATGTTTTTCTGCGTGCACTTCAAGCTAAAGTAGCTACACGATGATAGTAACAATTTTAGTCTTCTGTAAGGCTGAGAAATATTTATGAGTAGTAAAATGAATGACAGTAAAAAATATAAGGCACAAAAATTGTGCTTATACATAAAGAAAAATAAATTTACAGAAAGGATAAATATCGCTTCTAATAATCAAGATACAGCTTTCAAAATAACAATGACAAGAAAGCTAAAACCAGAATAAAGGTACTGAATAATTACGTACAGGTGTCCGCGTGCTTAGATGAGTGGTAACGTGCTCGCCTCCGATGCAAGCCCGCCCGGGTTCGATTCCCGGTTGGGTTGGAGATTTTCTCCGCTCAGGGATTGGGTGTTGAGTTGTCCTCATAATTATTTCTTCCTCATCACCGGCGCGCAAGTCACCCAGTGTGGCGTCGAAAGAAATAAGACTTGCACTTGGCTGCCGAACTTCCCCGAATAGGGGCCTCCCGGCCAACGATGCCATATGCTCATTTCATTTACATACAGGTCCCGTTCTTTACAGAGGTTGAACCTACTGCTATGGCAAACGGAGCTGTTCAGCGTGACAAGGAAGGATTCAGACCCTGCCATGGCCATATGCATTAGTAGATCGTAGGATGGGTAATACGCAGACAGCCATGCCAGAACGTTGGTGCCCTACATCTGGGACAATTTATCTCTGAAGATTTTAAGACTTTTCAGGTACTAGCGTGTCAACGACGTAGCTTGAATAGATTGATTTACGAAAAACAGCTGTCACCAGAGTCAGCCATCTTTAAATAACAATGTTTCGTCGACAGGGCTGCTGTGGCTAGACGGAACCCACTGCAGCAAACCAGTCGCAGATTCAACGAGTGTTACCACGTAGAAGAGTAAGCAATACACTACAGCACGTCTGTATCTCTGTTTGCCACACGTCGTAGGCCACCGAAATTAATATGGGTGAAGGAACACTAGCATTAAACATTCCGTAGATTGAAAAATATGATTTGGACTGGTGAATCACGGCATATATTGGTTTACGCTATTGACACTGTACGAATATGCCAGCCGACTGGTGTGGCCGAGTGGCTCTAGGCGCTTCAGTCCTTAACCGAGCTGCTGCTACGGTCGCAGGTTCAAATCCTGCCTCGGGCATAGATGTGTGTGATGTCCTTAGGTTAGTTAGGTTTAAATAGTTCTATGTCTAGGGGACTGATGACCTCAGATGTTAAATCCCATATTGCTTAGAGCCATTTGAACCATTTTGAACGAATATGTCGAAAACCAAATGAAGGGATCCATCCTTCTGCCAACGGGGTACCACTTGGGACGGTGTTGAAGGCATTCTTGTATGCGTGACGTTTATATGAGACAAAATAGGACCTTACAGACGCTATAGGTTCTTTCAGTTCTGTCACATGTAACCGTGCGTTCGCCTACGGCATCCCGTAGACAACCCGTACGCTCAGCAAGTCCCATTGCTGTATAATCCTGTCAGAATGTTTTAAGGGCAGACATGGGAGTGTTTGTGTGGTCTCCCAGGCCACCTAACTTCAGTCGGATTGAGCACATCTGAGACGCCAGAGAGTGACATGCATGTGCAGTGGTCGTAGCTTCACCGAATCTCCGTGAGTTGTGTGCGACAGTTTGGCGGTCATGGATCGGGTTGGCTGCCAAATGTTCTTGCAGTCTCGTGGCAACCATGCTACAGTTGTAAGTAGGCTGTTTAGGTGTTTATACTGGTAACGCCAAGTAGCGCTCTGTATGAAAAGCACTGGCTATGCTGTGTGCAGTCTGTGGCTGGTTTGCATTGTTGTTTGCTATTGTAGTGTTGGGCAGCTGGATGTTAACAACACGTAGCGTTGAGCAGTTACAGGTGAGCCGCCAGCAGTGGTGGATGTGGGGAGAGAAATGGCTGAGTTTTGAGAGCGGATGATCTGGACGTGTGTCCATCAGAGACTGTAAATTTGTAAGACTGGATGTCATATATATATATATATATATATATATATATATATATATATATATATATATATATATATATATAATGACTTTTGAACACTATTAAGGTAAATACATTGTTTGTTCTTTATCAAAATCTTTCACTTGCTAACAATGCCTATCAGTAGTTAGTGACTTCAGTAGTTAGAATCTTCTATTTAGCTGGCAGTAGTGGCGCTCGCTGTATTGCAGTAGTTTGGGTAACGAAGATTTTTGCGAGGTAATTGATTCATGAAAGGTATAGGTTATTGTTAGTCAGGGCCATTCTTTTGTAGGGATTATTAAAAGTCAGATTGCGTTGCGCTAAAAATATTGTGTGTCAGTTTAAGCACAGTCATTTATAATTTTTTTAAGGTGACGTTTCACAGTGCGTAACAACAGTCGTCAGGAATAAAGAACGTATTACAGTGCTACATGCTACTGGATGTGTATCGAATTAAATTGCTCTTGAGTATATGGATAAATAATCTGCTTCTAATTACATATAGATGATATTGCTTTTAACGGAATACAGAAAAGAACGTGAAATCAGTCGAAAAGCTATCATTAGAGTAAAACAATAAACCTGACAGTATGTTAACAAGAACTAAAAATTATAGAACTCAAATAAACATTAAAAGGGAATAAAATAGAAATTGTAAAACTTGTTAGTGGTTAACAGTAGTAGCTGGGGACGCTCACACGTACTTTAAAATACGTGGAGTTTTTTACATTGTTTTGGCGGTTGACAACAGCGATGTTTGTTGAAATTTGTTTGTCGCCTGTTGGTCGTTTCCTTTACGAGGACAACGGTGACAAGTTGGTGGTTCGTAGAGTATCAAGTTGAGCAGTTTATTTTATCTTATTTTTCAGTGGTATTGTACTTTGTGACTTAGAAGAGGGAGGGAGCTGTGTAGCTGGATTTGGTTGTGTATTTGTGTCGTCACGTCAAAATGTCATTCATGTCTTACTTGTTCTTCAGAATATGTCTTTCTTATCTGGGACGAAAAATTGAGAATATTGCACGAAGCGGTGTCATATTGGCTTTGTGTAGGTGTGGTCAGGAGTCGGGTGTTGGAGGATGCATCCCAGCAGAAGTCGTTCGGCACCGATGAGTCCTGCAGTCAGCCTTGATAGCAGATGTATACTCTGTTACCGGAATTAAATACGTTTCATATTCGTCTATTCCTATAATAGGGCTTGTTTCGTTTCCTATCCTTGGCGGCGATAAAAATAAAGTCTGAGTCCCCAATCAATCATGCCACAAATGTGGGTTTCATCAATGTGATGTGAGGAATTTTGATGTTTGCAGTCAATTTGAGGATTCTGGTCCCAAAGTTCACTAGTGCTACCAGGGTTTAGTGAGTAGGTGCTGGGTAATCATTTATAAGTCAAAGCATGTCTTCATAGCACAACATGTATTACGTAAACGAGTCAGAAAAGATTTACATAGTAACAGCTAGCTAGCATCGGGCAGTTTTGTACGCTGTTACCAACCTACATTTGGACGTAATTCATAGAAATTAAACATGTTGAATGTCTACAGATCCTACCACAACATCAGGTCATCCTGAACTTCCTTTTGGTCGCTCTGTGGAATCTATTTAAAGACTTCCCTCTCTCCAGCAGTTGAAGGGATGTGAGGTCACAAAAACGAAGTATAAACATATATTTAATAGTAGAATTAAGCTTCGTGAAGGCTTGCGCAATTTCAGTTTACATTAGTACAGCACAGTCGTGCTTGCCATCTTAGAAAAATAAAATAAATGAAATTTTTATATTATTTAAAGCGATTGAGAATTGATGTGTAAACTGTCTCATATTAATGAAATTTTTGTGTTGATTCCAAAACTGGTCTTAGATTTTGCGAGTCTGTAATATTTCCGCAATTATGGAGGAATTAATGTTATGATTTTCGTAATATTATTTCAGTTGGTCCAGTTGGGTTACAGTCCTATTTGTAAATCTTTATCTGTTGTCCTCTAGAATCGGTTGAATATAAATGGCTTTTCAAAACAGATGATTAATTAAATTTAAATATTGCACAACAGCTCACTTTTTTAATACGTTACAGAATTTTGGAACAAGCCAAATGAGTAGATTCGTCATGAAGCCAGTCATCCTCGTATCATGTTGGAAAAATGTGGGGTAACCAATTAAACTTGTTTCGTCATTCTAAATATGGATTTCTTACATGAACCCCAAAATAAAATTTGTTGAAGGATTGTATTCTGTCTATGGAACGGGCAAACAGTTAAACATTTTGTGCTGTTCTGATAAATATATGCAGTTGTTATTAATATGTCTTATGGTTAAGAAATATTGGAGTTCACACGACATAAATTCAGGTTAGTGTCAAAGAACTTGTTACTAGATGTCGTAATCGACATTTCTTCGATAATCGATAAAGAAATTATATCACATCCTTCTATAATTCTTATTAGTATACCTTTTATGCGTGTTTCGACAAGGGACTTCTTTACATGTTTTTTTTTTCAATTAGAATATTTGTCGAGTTTGTAATTTGGTCTGTCTCTCTCTCTCTCTCTCTCTCCCTCTCTCTCTTTCTCAAATGGTTTCTGGAAACAACTTTTGGATACCATGTTAAGACGCTCGAGTCTGAAACTGAGGACACAGAGGTAGAGAGATAGAGAGCTAGAGCTTACCATATCCCGATGGTGAGTTACGTGTGACTAACATTACGTGAAGTACACAGCGTAGACGCTAGTGCCGTCGTACATTGCACGCTGCTTCTAATTGCTGATAAAATCAAACTTGTCTGCACCTAGCGATGCGTGTAATCCTGCAAAACGGGTGTGCATACAATTGAAAGTAGTACTGATTTAATGTCCCTTCGAGTGCGCAGGAGCCGCAATAGAATATTTCCGCTTTAGCTACAGCGAGCGGTTCTTGCTGAATAGCGCCACAGCCTTTAATCGTTCAGCATTTAATGAAGAGAAATGAGTTTTCCTAAACCGGACTGGATGATTTCTGCGTTTCTGTGAAACTCTCTCTCTCTCTCTCTCTCTCTCTCTCTCTGTCGTGTGTGTGTGTGTGTGTGTGTGTGTTTGTGTGTGTGTCGTCCATCCGTAGGGTGGGGTCTATTCTCTCCAAGGCCCCATGTCTTACGATTTACTTCTCAAGGGCTCTCCAGCGAATAATTACGGCGGAGATTGTGGGAGATAAATCAGCAGCGCGATGGGCGATCCGTCATGCGGCCCTGCCTACGCTGCGGGGCGCTGGCCTGCGATAGCCACACTTTCTGCGGCCGCCGACCATCTAGCACGCTGTCACGCTGCCTGTACCTGCTAGGCTAGCCCATCATCCGCTGCATTTTATATCCAGGCGCCTCTTTACTGTGCACGCTATCACTGCGTAGTTTTCAGCACATCGGAACTGGATTCCCAGTTAACCTGAATCGACAAGCGTGACCGACTGTATACCGATCTCTACAGCATGACAGGACCTCACAAGCAGAGTGTGGCGTCAATAGTTACGATGGCACAACGTAGGTGCACGCTCTCGTAAGTTGGCACTACGAGAGAAGACTAACTACGCCGACCACAGCGCCCTCTGGCTGACGCTGTGGAGCTCAGGGAGTGCCGTCTTCATTTCGCCCATTTCATCAAAAGCAGACGGCCTGGAAATATCGCTTCTACTACCGAGTGGGCTGGCTTGCTATTGAGACTTTGTGTTAGTTACGTTCAGTTAAAATTTGGACAACAACGAGTATTTGTTAGTTTTGAGATTATACAGAACTGTCATCCTAGCTTCACAGGATTAGACATGGACTACGGTTTCACACTTACGTGCTCATCCTACCCAAAGTTATTTATGAATTTGATATTTACTTGTGTTTTTGACTCTATTAAAAGTGTTAAAGTTACATGCAGTACCGAAGTGCTTCACTTCCCCTGCTCCTACTCCCTTCCTTCACTCTCGGACTATATTACAGAAGCCGTTCACAGGAGCAGACCCACGCACCGTCTATCCAGGCGGGATGCAAAACAGAGTACACTTACATCTACATACGTTCTCCGCAAGCCACCGTACGGTACGTGGCGGAGGGTACTACGTACATCTACTAGTCATTTTCGTCGCTGTAGAGCTGTAGAGCGAGGGAAAAGCGATTTTCTGTATGCCTCCGTATGAACCCTAATTTCCCTTATGTTATGTTCGTGGTCTTTAGGTGAAATGTGCGTTAGTGGCAGTAGGTTCGTTCTAGAGGCATCTTCAAACGCTAGTTGTCAAAACTTTCTCGATAGTGCCCTCAAAAAGAACGTCTCCTTCCCTACAGGGAATCCTATTGGCGTTCTCGAAGGATCATCCTAATACTCACATCGAACCTACAGCTGGCCTCTTAACTGCTTCGATGTCTTCCTTTAATCCGACCTGGTGCGCGTCTCAATCACTCGAACGACACCCAACAATGTGTGACACAAGTGTCCCATATGCTATCTCCTTTACAGTTGAACCACACTATTTTAAAATTCTACCAATAAACCGAAGTCGACCATTCGCTTTCCCTACTACACTCCTTACGTGCTCATTCCATTTGACGTTCCACCTAGATATTTAACCGACGTGACGCTGTGAAGCAGCACATTGCTAGTGTTGTTTTCGAACATTATGGGGTCGTTTTTCCTACTCATCCGCATTAAGTTACATTTTTCTACATTTAGAGCTAGCTGCCATTCATTATACCGACTACAAATTTTGTCTAAGTCATCTTATGTAATAGCTCTAAGCACTATGGGTCTTAACATCTGAGGTCATCAGTCCCCTAGACTTACAACTACTTAAACCTAACTAACCTATGGACATCACACACATCCATGACCGAGGCAGGATGCGAACCTGCGACCGTAGCAGCAGCGCACTTCCGAACTGAAACGCCTAGAACCGCTCGGTCACAGCGGCCGGCTAAGTCATCGTAAATCTTCCTTCAGTCACTCAGTGACGACTCCTTCGTGTAAACCACAGCATCATCAGCAAACAGCCGTAAATTGGTGCTCACCCTGTCAGTTAGATCATTTATGTATATAAGGAGTAATAGCGGTGCTGCCACACTTTCCTGGGGTACTCCTGACGATACTCTTGCCTGTGATGAACAATCGCCTTCGAGGACAAAATACTGGGCCCTATGACTTAAGAAGTCTTCGTGTCACTCACATTCCTGGAAATCTGTTTCGTATGCGCTTGTAGCTTCGTTGACAGTCGACGCTGTGGCACTGTGTCAAATGCTTTACAGAAATCTAGGACAATGGAATCCGCCTGTTGCTCTTCATTCATAGTTCACAGTCATGTGAGCAAAGGGGAAGCTGAGTTTAGCACTTGCGACGCTTTCTACAACTATGCTGATTTGTGGACGGGAGATTTTCTGCCTAAGGAATATTATTATATTCGAATTGAGAGTATGTTCAAGAATCTTGCAGGCTCAGTTATAAAGTTTTGACTGTCACATCGAAAAAATAAAGTTACATCATTATTTTGTTTGTCTGACAGCAGATACAAATCTGCAGTCCTGGTAAACATTGAAATCCTTGCGCCACAGTAAAGTGACACGCCAATAGAGGAACGAAAATTAAATGGCGCAACCTATGCACAAAATGGATTATCATGAGTTACTTCGTTTTCTGCATTTAAAGGGAATAGCGCTACAACAATCCATGCTGAGTTGGTGGAAGTACACAACAGCACGGCACCATCATATGACGTAGTGTTATGTGGTGCAGATCTTTCCACTGTGGTCACCCACATATCTAGCCGTAACGTTGCAAAGGGATATGAAATGGAAGAGCAAATCATGTTGATAGTAGAAGAGACTAATGATCGACTTTGATTTATTGGGAGAAATTTAGGAAATTGTAGCTCGTCTACAAAGGACATGGCATATAGAACGCTAGTGCGACCCATTCTTCAGCACTGCTCCAGTGTTTCGGATCCCCACCATGTTGGATTAGAGGAAGACATCGAAGCGATTCATAGGCTTGCTGTTAGATTTGTTACCGGTAGGTTCGATCAGCACTCAAGTATTACGGAAATTCTTTGCGAACTCAAATGGGAATCCCAAGAGGGAGGAATACGTTCTTTACGCGAAGCGCTATTCTGGAAATTTAGAGAACCGACATTTGAGACTAACTGCAGATCAGTTCTACTGCCGCCAGCGTGCATTTCACGTAAGGACCTCGACGGTAAGATGAGAGATATTAGGACTCGTACAGAGGCTTACAGACAGTCGTTTCCCCCTCGCTCTATTTGCGAGCGCAACAGGAAAGGAAATAACTAGTAGTACTACCTGGCACCCTCCACCATGCACCATTCGGTGGCTTGCAGAGTGTGTATGTAGATGTAGATGGAAGAGAAAGAGAAAGAGAAGATCCAACGAAGTGTGGCGCGTTTCGTCACGGGATCCTTTGATCGGCGCGAGAGCGTTACGTAGAAGCTCAACAAACTCCAGGGACAGATGCTGCGAAAGAGGCGTTGCGCATCACGAAGAAGTTTACTACTGGTATTTCGAGGAATTACTTTCCGGGAAGAGACGGACAACATATTACTTCCTCCCACAAACATCTCGCGGACTGACCACAAGAAAAACATTCGAGAAGTTAAAGTCAATACAAAAACTTACTGACAATCATTTTTCCCACGCGCTATTCGCGAGTGAAACTGGAAAAGTAGGATCAGTTACTGGTACCAGAAGTACACTCCACCACGCGACGGCAAGTGGCTTGCGAAGTATTTTTGCAGATGTGTAAGTAGAAAATGTGAAACTCGACCGTGAATCTGTTTTAGGCAGTCTACACCATCTTTTAAACTTGACAAATGTATGGATCTTCTTGCAGATTAAAACTGTGTGCCGGACCCAGACTCGAACTCGGGACCTTTGCTTTTCGCGGGCAAGTGCCCTACCAACTGAGCTAGCTAAGCACGACTCACGCCCGTTCTCACAGCTTTACTTCTGCCAGTACCTCGTCTCCTACCTACCAAACTTTACAGAAGCTCTCCTGCGAACCTTGCAGAACTAACACTCCTGAAAGAAAGGATATTGCTGAGACATGGCTTAGCCACAGCCTGGGGTATGTTTCCAGAATGAGATTTTCACTCTGCAGCGGAGTGTGCGCTGATATGAAACTTTCTGGCAGATTAAATATCATATCACATTCAAACAGTGCTATGCTCCTAATATACTGTACATTATCAGAAATTTCTTCCTCAAATTAAGGCAAATCGTTGATGCAAGTAGACTTCATTTGGCCAAGAATAACCTCTTCGTCTGCTCTAGTAAGTTTTTTATATTCTCCTTGCTTTGTTCGTCGTGTGTTATTTTGGTTCCCTTGATCTACTTCATGGTCACTACTTCTGATAAGTTTATCGCTGATCTTATTTCTGCTATTCCTCTTTCTCTCGTTTACCCTAATTCCGTATTCTGTGGTCAGTAGAGCGTTCATTCAATTCAAGTGGATCTTTAATTCGTCTACATCTAAATCTGCACAGATACTCCGAATGCCACCGTACGGTGCGTGGCGGAGGGTTCCCTCAACCACGACTTATCACCCCCCTCTCTGTTCCACTCGCAAATAGAGAGAGGAAAATTGACTGTCTGTACGCCTCCGTATGAGCCGTAATTTCTCGTACCTTACCTTCGTCGTCCTTATGCGCGATGTATGTTGTTGGTAGTAGAATCGTTCGGCAGTCGCCTTCGAACGCTGTTTCTCTAAATTTTTTCAATCCCTCCAGGGATTCTCATTTGAGTTCCCGAAACACATCTGTAACACTTACGTGTTGTTCGAATCTACCGGTAACTAATCTAGGAGCCCGCCTCTGAATTGTTTCGATGTCTTCCTTCAATCCGACCTGGTACGGATCCCAAACACTCTAGCAATACTCAAGAATAGATCGCACCAGCGTCCTATATGTGGTCTCCTTTACAGAACAATCACACTTTCCTAAAATTCTCCCAATAAACCGAAGGCGGCCATTCACCTTCCCTGCCACAGTTCTCACATTCTCGTTCCACCTCATATCGCTTTGCAACGTTATGCCCAGGTATATTTTTTGGAAATTTGTGGTAAGTTTCTATGGGACCAAACTGCTGAGGTCATCGGCCCCTAGGCTTACAGACTATTTAACCTGACTTTAAACTAAGTTACGCTAAGGACAAGACACACATCCATGCCCGAGGGAGGACTCGAACGTCCGACGGGGGAAGTCATGTGAACCGTGGCAAGTCGCCTGAAACCACGCTGCTATTCCGCGCGGCCACAGATATTTAAACGACTTAACTGTGGCAAGCAAGACACTAGTTATACTGTATACGGACATTACAGGTTTGATATCCCTACTCAACCTCATTAACTTACATTTTTCCACATTTAGAGCTAGCTACCATTCATCACACCAACTGGAAGTTTTGTACAAGTCGTGTTGTATCTTCCTACAGGCGCTCAACTTCGACACCTTCCTGTACACCACGGCGTCATCAGCAAATAATTTCAGGTTGCTGGCCATCCTTCATTTATGAATGTAGAGAACAACTGCAGTACTATCACGTTACGCTTGGGACACTCCTGACGATACCGTTGTCTCTGATGAACACTCGCCTCGCTGTCGAGGCCAACATACTGGGATCTGTTATTATCCCTCACCTTTACTGAAGATGGCAATGTCATCAATTAAACTTATCACTGTTAGCCTTTCAACCCCTATTTAATCCAACTCCTGAACGTTCCTTTTAATTCCTTCACTGGTTATTCGATCTATATACTGCACCTTATGTTCCGTAGAGGAAGGTCCTTCGTAACCGTTATAAATGACGCCCTTTCCTGCTCCTCGTTGCTTCATTTACCGCTAGTGCATAGGATGAACAACTGTCGGTAAACCAATATTCTGAGTAATACTTATCAGGAAGGCCACTGTCCAACCACAAAGCAAATCACGAAATTCGATAACCTCGCATTTGGTTCTATTGGGAAATGTGTGGATACGGAACAGGATCGAAATCGTATTTACAAATTTATGTACATTCAAAACATACAAACAAATAAAATGCCAGTCGTTTGTTCGTACTGAAAAGTTAGATATTCAACAGAAAATGCTGCTAGCGAAAGCAACAGAGTATTTTATCAATATTTCCACGCTACGTACGAACTTCATTAGCTGTTGCGAGTACCATGGAGTAAAACGTAGGCGCACGTGATTGAATACAGTCGATAAAAGCAGTAACACATAAATAAACATATAAATACAATTCCTGACAAAAAAGTGAAGCATCCAAAAGCCAACAGGCAGGTTCCATACACCTAGACTGTCAGAAAGATTTTGAAACTATGCTCCACTGTAAACTATAGACGAAGAGCCGAGCATACGAATTAAGTTCCCAGATGTGTGAATGGCTCGAAGACTTCTTGAGTAAAAGGACGCTGTAGTTCTACTCGAGGACGGGTGCTCTTCAGAAACAAGGATATCTTCAGGAATACATCAGGGAACTGTAATAGGACCGTACTTATTCTGTATTTACATGAATGACCTGACCGACAGCTTGTGCAGCAATTTACGGCTGTTTGCTAATGATTCTGTGGTGTGCGGGAAAGTGTCGTGGTTGGGTGACTGTAGGAGGATAAAGGATGACTTAGACAGAATTTCTAGTTGATGTGATGACTGGAAGCTTGCTCTAAATGTAGAAAAAGTTTAAGTAGGAGAAACGTTCGAATACAGCATTAGAAGCTGCAGTTCACAAGCGGGATGCTACATTTGATACCGATAGGTTCCATCAGCACTCATGTATTACGGCGATGCTTCGTGAACTCAAATAGGAATACCTGGATGGAAGACGTCGTTATTTTCGCGAAGCACCCTTGCCCAGATCTAGAGAACTGGCCGACTGCAGAACGATTTTATTGCCGCCAACGCACATTTCGCGTAAGCACTAAGAAATCAAGATGAGAGAAATTAGGGCTCGTACGGAGACTAATAGACAGTGGTTTCTCCCTCGCTCTGTTTACGAATGGAACAGGAGAGGAAATGACTAGTAATGGTACATGGTACCCTACACCGTCGTACGGTGCACTGAAGAGTAAGTCTGTAGATGAAGATATTGTCGAGTCTCAATGAACCTTCGTACTTTCACAGCATCGGCGGGTGTATTTGTAACAGGAAAAACGAGTGCATTCCGTTGTTCGTGTTTAGTGTAGTTACCAGGCTTGCTAGTGTATATCAAGGTCACGTGAAGCGGAAGATTTTGACTGAACACTGTGAAAAAAAAAAAAATGAAATTGCTGAGCACTATGGGACATAACATCTGAAGTCATCAGTCCCCTAGAACTTAGAACTACTTGAACCTAACTAACCTAAGGGCATCACACACATCCATGCCCGAGGCGGTTCCGAACTGAAGCGCCTAGAACCACTCGTCCACAGCGGACGGCGGATCACTGTGAAAGATAGAGATACTGCGTTCTCGGGTGACAGTTTCAAACGGCCCTCATTGTGGATCTCCAGTTGGCCGACAGGTTGAATCGTGCGCTATACACTACTGGCCATTAAAATTGCTACACTAAGAAAAAATGCAGATGATATACGGGTATTCATTCGACAAATATATTATACTAGAACTGACATGTGATTACAATTTCACGCAATTTGGGTACATAGATCCTGAGAAATCAGTACCCAGAACAACCACCTCTGGCCGTAATAACGTCCTTGATACGCCTGGGCATTGAGTCAAACAGAGCTTGGATGGCGTGTACAGGTACAGCTGCCCATGCAGCTTCAGCACGATCCCACAGTTCATCAAGAGTAGTGATTGGCGTATTGTGACGAGCCAGTTACTCGGCCACCATTGACCAGACGTTTTCAATTGGAGAGAGATCTGGAAAATGTGCTGCCCAGGGCAAGAGTCGAACATTTTCTGTACCCGGAAAGGCGCGTACGGGACCTGCAACATGCGGTCATGCATTATTCTGCTGAAATGTAGGGTTTCGCAGGTTTCGAATGAAGGGTAGAGCCACGGGTCGTAACACATCTGAAATGTAACGTCCGCTGTTCAAAGTGCCGTCAATGCGAACAAGACTTGACCGACACGTGTAACCAATGGCACCCCATACCATCACGCCGGATGATATGCCAGTATAGCGATGACGAATACATGCTTCCAATGCGCTTTCATCGCGATGTCGCCAAACACGGATGCGACCATCATGATGCTGTAAACGGACCCTGGATTCATCCGAAAAAATGACGTTTTGCCATTCGTGCACCCAGGTTCGTCGTTGAGTACACCATCGCAGGCGCTCCTGTCTATGATGCACCGTCAAGGATAGCCGCAGCAATGGTCTCTGAGCTGATAGTCCATACTGCTGCAAACGTCGTCGAGCTGTTCGTGCAGATGGTTGTTGTCTTGCAAACGTCCCCATCTGTTGACTCAGGCATCGAGACGTGGCTGCACGATCCGTTACAGCCATGCGGATAAAATGCCTGTTATCTCGACTGCTAGTGATACGAGGCCGTTAGGGTCCAGCACGGTGTTCCGTATTACCCTCCTGAACCCACCGATTCCATATTCTGCTAACAGTCATGGGATGTCGACCAACGCGAGCAGCAATGTCGCGATACGATAAACCACAATCGCGATAGGCTACAATCCGACCTTTATCAAAGTCGGAAACGTGATGGTACGCATCTCCTTACACGAGGCATCACAAGAACGTTTCACCAGGCAACGCCGGTCAACTGCTGTTTGTGTATGAGAAATCGGTTGGAAACTTTCCTCATGTCAGCACGTTGTAGGTGTCGCCACCGGCGCCAACCTGTGTGAATGCTCTGAAAAGCTAATCATTTGCATATCACAGTATCTTCTTCCTGTCGGTTAGATATCGCGTCTGTAGCACGTCATCTTGGTGGTGTAGCAATTTTAATGGCCAGTAGTGTCCATATTTGAGGGAGATTCTGATGTGACAGTAGCCTGATGTTGGGCTGAATGGGAATATGATGAGAGGCATATTTACCGTATTGTGCACCAAACACATCGTAATCCCTGCACATCTACGTCTGTCATCCGAGATCAACTAATAGACTCCATGCAACATCCTGTGTCGTCCTTCATTGATCGAAGACTAGCGGTCGGCGGCCTAGGGAATTACGTCCTATGTGTAGGCTGCAGTTAACACCATAACCAGGTGACTAAGCGACATTGACTCTCTATGAATTTCATTGCATTGTGTTCAGTGATGATTCGCGGTTCTGCATTACCCAGACTGACCATCATCAGCCAGTACGGCGGCGATGTGGTGAGAGGTCATCGAGTATAAGTTCAGGGCACAGCTGGTAGCGGTTGAGGGAACTCTGGCACCACAACGACACGTCACGGACGTCTTCTGTTCTCATGAGTTACTTCCGAAGCGACAGCATCGTGGTGCCATTTAACAACAGAACAACGCTCGTCCAGATAGGACACTTGTCCCCATGAAGTCTGCATGTTGCTGACGTACTCGTGTACTATGCAAGATCTACAGATCTGTTACCGATAGGCCATATGTGGTACCAGCTCTCACGTGCACTGCCAGTATCCATCACGGATACTATACTATACGGTAGGGGCAACTCGCAAACGGGCTGCAAGCTGTGACGTCATCGTGAATACACTCGCCACGCCGCACTGCACTGAAGCTTACAGGTACTCGGCGCACACATGTTTAATTCATACGTAGGTATGCCTGTAGTCAAGATTTTCTATGTTTTAGTGTATTATTATTATTATTATTGTTAGTATTATTAGGGTTTATATTAGTGTGAAAGCTAGCGTAAAGCTTCCGAAGGATATCAACTTCTTTCATCATCTCGGAGAGCACTGCTCTTCTTCTCTGGGGTAGAGGTACAGGCAGTCTTAGACCACATAGATCTGTACTACGGAAAACCCCTATAATATCATTTTAAACTCATTAATAAAAGGCTTCCCTTTTTTGTTGTGGAAAGTTAATGCTTCAATGTTTTTCATTTTTATTAGTTCGTTTACTAACTTTGCATTTTTCCCTTGTTGATAGCTTTCATTCCGACGAAAGTGTGTGTCCTTACGAAACACGTTGCAATAATTATTTTCATCATGGCAGCAGTATAACAGAGGCAGTGGTGGAGGACATACGGTGACATATGTAATTTTACTTATGTTAGAAACAGGCTTATGTCTGTTGAAGTTATTTTATTGGTCTTGACGCAGCAGCTGGGCTAAGACATTTTTCATTTGTTAGTGTGTATGACTTCTGAAAAAGGCTATATTATTATAGCTGAAATCATGGTAAAGGTTGAAAATAAACATAATTTAGTGCAAGTGTGGGTTGTTTTTCATTCGAGATGTTGCAATAAGGTCCTTCATTCCTGGATACTTCTCGTTTATAATGTCCTTTAACATTACAAATATTATTGGGTTACAATCAATGAAACTGATGTGGGATTGTTGAAATTCTCTTTCCATTTTTTAAAGGGAATCCCATAAAATTAAAAATTCTTTTGAAATTGTCTGAAATCAGTTCTTCCATGAAAAATTTACTTCATCAGTTAGTTGACCATACTAATGTTTTATGCGGGAGCAATATCGTGGAAAGAGGGAAGTTAATTTCTGTGATGGTTTACACTTCTGAAGAACACTGCATCTGAGGGCTGTTGGGAAGTTCCTTAGCTGTTCGCAATATACAAACTAAAGTGCCAAAAAAAAAAAAAAAAAAACTGGTACGCCTGTCTAATATCGTGTAGAGCCACCGCGAATAGGCAGAAGTGCCGCAACACGACGTGGCATAGATTCGACTAATATCTGAAGTAGTGCTGGATGGAATTAACACCATGATCCTCCAGGGCTGTCCATAAATCCGTAAGAATACGAGGGGATGGAGATCTCTTCTGAACAGCACGTTGCAAGGCATCCCAGATATGCTCAATAATATTCATATCTGTAGACTTTGGTGGCCAGCGTAACTGTTTAAACTCTGAAGAGTGTTCCTGGAGTCACTCTGTTGCAGTTCTGGATGTGTGGGGTATCGGATTGTCCTGCTGGAATTGCCCAAGTCCATCGGAATGCACAACGGACATGAATGGATGCAGATGATCAGACAGGATGCTTACGTACGTGTCACATGTCAGACGTACCAGGGGTTCCATATCACTCGAACTGCAAACGCCCCACACTATGACAGAGCCTCCACCAGGTTGAACAGTCTCCTTCTGACATGCTGGGTCCATGAATTCATGACGTTGTACCCATACCCGTACACGTCCATGCGCTCAATAGAATTTGAAGCAAGACTTGTCCGACCAGGAAACATGTTTCCAGTCATCAACAGTTCAATGTTGGTGTTGACGGGCCCAGGCGTGGCGTAAAGCTTTGTGTCGTGCAGTCATCAACGGTACACGAGTGGGCCTTCGGCTCCGAAAGCCCATATCGATTATGTTTCGTTGAATGATTCTCACTGACATTTGTTGATGGCCCAGCATTGAAATCTGCAGTAATTTGCGGAAGGATTGCACTTCTGTCACGTTGAACGATTTTCTTCAGTCGTAGTTGGTCCCCTTCCTGCAGGATCTTTCTACGGCCGCAACGATGTCGGAGATTTGATGTTTTACCAGATTCCTGATTTTCAAGGTAGCCTCGTGAAATGTTCGTACAGGAAAATCCCCACTTCATCGCTACCTCGGAGATGCTTTGTCCCATCGCTCATTCGGCGCCTAGAACATTACGTTCAAACTCACTTAAATCTTGGTAACCTACTGTTGTCGGAGCAATTACCGATCTGACAACTGCGCCTGACACTTGTTGTCTTATATAGATGTTGCCGGTCGCAGCTCAGTATTCTGCCTGTTTACATACCTCTGTACTTAAATACGCATGCCTGTACCCATTTCTTTGGCGCTTCAGTGTATATTATATTTCCTTTTGTGAAACACAGACGTACATTCAGCTTTTCAAATTTATCGACAATAACAGAAAGTTTTCAAGAAATTTACAAATACGTTTTCCCACGTTACAGCAACATGGGTTTGTGACCAGCTCATGTTTAATGCACGTACTTGTAGTTTCCATCACTAATGACGGCACTATAAGAACACATTGCAGTAGAACTACACGTTGAAACCGACCCGAATTGCAGTATTTAAAAACAAAAAGTTGGAGCACGCTGTTCTGACAAAGTAATACCTCGGTCACAAAGATGCACACATTCGCTGTGATAAAAAAGAAATTACATAAAATATGACGTTGCTAAGCTACTTTTGCAGAGCAAGAGACCATAGAATCGTACGATACAGAGAAAAGAACACATTAGGCACTAAGACATATGTAGATTATGAAGATTTAATGCATAAAAGTGAGATTCACCACATTACATGTTCAGTTACATGATCATACAAACATTGGCTGAAGCAGCACTTACTTGCCAAACGTACTTAAGCAAACAGCGAAATATGTTAACAGTACGAAAAAATCAAAAGAAAGGAAAGTTCCCAACTGAAAGAGGGAGCTATAAAAGAGAACATGCGAATGCCAAGCAAACGGTAATGTAGGAACGATATAATAAGTTGATTTAAAGAGTACATGGGGAAATATCTTGAACAGGATGTAAGAAGATGCAATGAAGATTTGGTATGACGATAAGACTGTGACTAAAACAAAACAGAAATATTTATTGGGTAGAAAGCAAAATTCATCAGTTAAAACTGCAGTCGGCATGGAAACTAACAACGTATAAATAACTGTACAGCCATTCTAAGGCTCACTTACGCACATATGAGGCCAAACGTTACTGTCACCTCGTTAACAGTGTGTTGGTCCACCTTTGGAGCGCAATATAGTCACGATTCTGCGTAGCATGAATTCGGTAAGCTCTTGATAGGCTTCCGGAGGTAACCTGGTATCTGCGCACAGGTTGCCGGTGTTTTGTGACGCGGAATTGACTACAGGTGGCGTCCCACATGTGTTCCATCGTGCAGAGATCAGGTGAAATTGATAACCAAGACATCAACGTGAGTTCACAACCATATTCTTCAAACTGCCGTAGCACGATTCTGGCCTTGTGACAGTGGAAGATGCCATCAGCGTCAGGTGAGACATAAAGCATACAGAGATGCAGGTGGCTCCCACAATAATGTTCAAGTAGTCCACTGCTGTCATGGTGTCTTCCGATTACTGCCATAGGTCCCATGGAAGATGACAGTTAGAGCTGCGTACCTTTTAGCTCCCTCTGCATACAGTAAAATATTCACTAAACAGATAACTGATGACTTGGAGAAAAGGAAGACTCAAATTTTCATCAAGCATTGGAACAAATTTATTTTAGATGTACATGTAGCAGAGTGGAACTCTTTGAAGTTGTGGATGAAATTATAGAACAGAGTAAATGATTTTCAAATATCGATTTTTCTGCGTTTTGTACACACATAAAAAAAACGTTTTGCATCACCTCGGTTCCAAGTGTTCCGGAACCTGTACAGAAAATTGGAGTAGAGATCAACACAAACACTATTTCCACCCTTTTTATTGCTCATGAAAACCACACATTGCATAATTTACCACCATACAGCGAGACTTTCAGAGTTGGTGATCAAGATTGCTGTACACACCGGCACCTCTAATACCCAGTACCACGTCCTCTTGCATTGATGCATGCCTGTATTCGTCGTGGCATACTATCCACAAGTTCATCAAGGCACTGTTGGTCCAAATTGTCCCACTCCTCAACTGCGATTCGTCGGAGATCCCTTTGAGTGGTTGGAGTGGGGGGGGGGGTCACGTCGTCCATAAACAGCCCTTTTCAATCTACCCCAGACATATTCGATATGGTTCATGTCTGGAGAAAATGCTGGACACTCTAGTCGAGTGATGTCGTTATCTTGAAGGAAGTCATTCACAAGATGTGCACAAAGGGAGCTCGAATCGTCGTCCATGAAGGCGAATGCCTCGCCAATATGCTGCCGATATGGTTGCACTATCGGTCGGAGGATGGCATTTACGTATTGTACAGCCATTACGGCGCCGTCCATGACCACCAGCGGCATACTACGGCCCCACGTTATGCCACCCCAAAACAGCAGGGAACCTCCACCTTGCTGCACTCGCTGCCAGTGTGTCTAAGGCATTCAGCCTAACCGGGTTGCCTCCAAACTCGTCTCCGACGATTGTCTGGTTCAATGCATATGCGACACTCATCAGTGAGGAGAACGTGATGCCAATCCTGAACGACCGCGCTGCACGGTGTTGTGGTTGCAAAGATGTACCTCGCCATGGACGTCGGGAGTGCAGTTGCGCATCACGCAGCCTATTGCGCACAGTTTCAGTTGTAACACGACGTCCTTTGGCTGCACGAAAATCAGTATTCAACATGGTGGCGTTGCTGTCAGGATTCCTCCGAGCCATAATCCGTAGGCAGCCCTTGGGCGTCCTGATCGAGGCATGTCATCGATAGTTCTTGTCTCTCTGGATCTCCTAGATCGAGGCATGTCGTCGATAGTTTTTGTCTCTCTGGATCTCCTCCATGAGCGAACAGCATTTGACTTGGTTACTCCGAGACGCCTGTACACTTCCCTTGTTGACAGCCCTTCCTGGCACAAAGTAACAATGCGGACGCTATCGAACCGCGGTATTGGCAGTCTAGGCATGATTGAACTGTAGAACACCAGCCGTGTACCTCCTTCCTGGTGGAATGACTGGAACTGATAGGCAGTCCGACCCCTTCCGCCTAATAGGCGCTGCTCATGTATGTTGTTTACATCTTTGGGCGGGTTAAGTGCCATCTCTGAAAAGTCAAAGGGACTGTGTCTGGGATACAATATCCACAGTCAACGTCTATCTCCAGGAGTTCTGGGAACAGGGGTGATGCAAAACGTTTTTTATGTGTATAGGACAGAGATAGCTTTTCATTCATTTACAAATATTTACAAATAGCCCCTGATAAAAAAAGACATTGATTCAATCTATGTTAGTATACTGAAGAATGTATATGTCAGTGCTGTAGCTCCATGAGATCTCACCAGGAAAGGGTGAAATTCAGAACTGAAACAGAAATTTCCGTCTAATCAAAACTATTCTGAAAAGCCTAGGGGATGTATCCATATCATTAAACTGGTAAACGAAGGAGAAGTAACAGTTAATGGAACATAATTAACCACTTCCGTTTCCCTGAAGGCATTGTATTGCATGCCTCTAGTGCAGTGATACGTAATGGAAGAATGTAATAAAGCAAGTTTGAAATTAGGCCAGAAAATCGACAATAATAACAGTAACGCTATGTATAATCAATGCATCAAAACGGTATTGTGCAGATTAATAATGTGGTTACTGAAATGTTTTTGTGTTTTGATTTTTTTCGGGGGTTGAAGTCAGTGGTTGGAATGACATCAAAAGGAATAAACAGAAGAAGAAAAATAATCTGTCGTGTTATTGTTAAACAAAATAGAGCTTTAAAATTCTGCAAACGCATTTCTCATCTCCAAAACATTCTGGAAAATGTCTTGTACATCTGATTTAGATATGTTTTAGCATTGCGATTCGTTACACAAGTTTGACGCACTACAGCCACATGTCCATTACTTAATACTGCGTGCTCACAACTGACTGGTCGAATGCACATACGTTGTGTATAGTTGTTAGTTCAAGCTGCCACCATATTTACTTGGAACTTTTTGGACATACGTTGTATTATATCGTTCGACACGAGTTCAAATTAAAATTAGGTTAATTAGACACAAGAAAAATGAATATAGCTTTACGTAGAGCGAGTTCTATGTAATTAATATAATACCTGATACAGGTTTCAGACAAATAAACCGGCAGTTTTGATGGTAGGCAGGGAAAACAAGTACTTGTCTTTCTACACAGTCACGTTCCGTGGCAATCAGTAAGTGGCTTTACTGTTCCTTCTGTATACAGAACTGAGTCATGACCAAATGGAATCGCCGGCCGAAGTGGCCATGCGGTTCTAGGCGCTGCAGTCTGGAACCGCGAGACCGCTACGGTCGCAGGTTAGAATCCTGCCTAGGGCATGGATGTGTGTGATGTCCTTAGGTTAGTTAGGTTTAAGTAGTTCTAAGTTCTAGGGGACTAATGACCTCAGAAGTTGAGTTCCATACTGCTCAGAGCCATCTGAACCATTTTGAACCAAATGGAATCGAGTCATGTAACTCCAAGTGTAATAAAGGAAGAACAGGTATTGTAAGAAATTAGAACTAAAGCAATAGGCTAAGACCGGTTTTCAACTTAGGTACATGGGAACGTTATTTAAGATGCACTAGCATAAAATATCTTGAAGGAAAATAGCACAATAGCATATACTCTGTTTTACGTGGTTTCCGCTGTTAAACTGAGAGTATCGGTTTATGAGATGTTGCTAAGAGGTTCTAGGCGCTTCAGTTCGGAACCGCGCTGCTGCTACGGTCGCAGGTTTGAATCCTGCCTCGGGCATGGATGTGTGTGATGTCCTCATATTAGTTAGGTTTACGTAGTTCCAAGTCTAGGGGACTGATGAATTCATATGTTAAGTCCCATAGTGCTTAGAGCCATTTGAATAATTCTGAGATAACTCAGCACATGGCTACACATGGATATACATCACATACGATTCCTAATTGTGTTTTATTTCTAATTTCGCCTTACAGAACATTTTCAAAATTACCACCGACACACCGAGGTATTTTACAGATCTTGTACGTGCTGTCATGTAAATTGGATATGGTATCTAGACTTATTTCCCGTTTGCACAAACCACAAAACAGATTAAAGTTGGCGGTAGTTCATTTTGGTATAAGCTGCAAATGAAACTGGCGATAAAACGCAAGCTGATATCTATCGGACACTCGTTACCATCAGTCCTACTTCTCAAATTTCCAGATAGCTATGACTTTTAAGCCATTGAGAATATATTTACACAATGTTTTCTCTTCATGATGGTTCACTGTATCACCTCTTAACGTGCTTAACTTTGTTCTGGAATCTTCGGTAAATATATGAACATATAAAATCACGTCAGAAAAGAAAGAGAGGTAAGAGAGAAGACGAGTGTGTAATCTCAAGTCGACGATGAAGATTTTAAAGCACGCAAAAAAGCTCAATCAGAGAAAGAATAAGGTTCTGTTTCATGTCAACACGTTGTTACTTGTCTAGTTGCCACTTGTTTAACGGAAAAAAGCGGAATAAAATAACCTGTCTGCCTCATAAATTAGATAATGCAAATACATAGTTGATCCTGGCTTAAAACGGTACAAGGAAACTAAGCTATTGTGACATTAACACTGAAGAATACATATTAATGTATAGAAACACACGTAACATAACCTATAGAGCTGTGCTACAACACAGTACAGTCTCTTGTGTGTTCTAATCCATCTTCTCGGAAATACTAAACAGTTTTGTCTGACTGCTTATGCAACGATTCATTGATGAAAACGGTAGATAATTTTGGAAAACAATATTTTTTCCTTGAAAAACGAAGGTGCGCTGTTGGAAAATGGAAAGGGGCCAAAGAGAGTTCGATGTTTCAAGGTAGTCTGGCGTTCGTCCTTCATTGATCCGTAAGATCACACTGAAAAAGAGGTTCCAGCTATGAAATATGCCTCTCAGAGCTACCGTGGAGGACGACCACATATAACATTGCCCATAGATGTAAAATTAATCTGTGTGAGTTCTCGAAGAAACAGGTGTGCCGCACCAGACAGACAACGAGCAGAACGTGATATCTCAGGTTTTCTCGGCATGGTTTATTGGCGGTGTGCTTCAGAGTGTTTTGCCGAGTTGTTGTCCCCATATTATGCACAGAATTCGATGACCGACAAAGACTTCTTCTTGAGGTATCGCGAGTTTTGGTCTTACGTGTACTCCCTGTCTGGATTCCAATCTGAATGTAAACGTGATAGCTGGGTCAGACGCCGAATTATTGTTGTATGGTCTGATCGATCCCGATACCTCCGTCATCATGACGATGGTAGGGCGCGAATCAGTTGTCTTCCAGCTCCTTGACACCTGTACTGCAGGAAGCTGACAAGCTATCGGCGGCTCCATTACGCTCTGGGAAACATTCAGACATCGATGGGTCAAGTGGATTTTGTGCATGACTGCCAAGGAGTATCATAGACTGGCTGTAGACCACGTGCACCCCTTCATGACGTAATGTAACTACTAGCCATTAAAATTGCTACACCACGAAGATGACGTGCTACAGACATGAAATTTAACAGAGAGGAAGAAGATGCTGTGATATGCAAATGATTACCTTTTGAGAGCAATGACACAAGGTTGGCGCCGGTGGCGACACCTACAACGTTCTGACATGAGGAATGTTTCCAATCGATTTCTCATAGACAAACAGCAATTGACCGGCTTTGCCTGGTGAAACGTTGTTGTGATGCCTCGTGTAAGGAGGAGAAATGCGTACCATCACGTTTCCGACTATGATAAAGGTCGGATTGTACCCTATCGCGATGGCAGTTTATTGTATTGCGACATTGCTGCTCGCGTTGGTCTAGATCCAATGACTGTTAGCAGAACATGGAATCGGTGGATTCAGGAGGGTAATACTGAACGCCGTACTGGATCCCAACGGCCTCGTATCACTAGCAGTTGAGATGACAGGCATCTTATCCGCATGGCTGTAACGGATCGTGCAGCCACGTCTCGATCCCTGAGTCAACAGATGGGGCCGTTTGCAGTACAACAACCATCTGCACCAACAATTCGACGACGTTTGCAGCAGCATGGAGTACCAGCTCGGAGACCATGGTTGCGGTTACCCTTGACGCTGCATCACAGATAGGAGCGCCTGCGATGGTGTACTCAGCGACGAACCTGGGTGCGCGAATGGCAAAACGTCATTTTTTTGGATGAGTCCAGGTAATGTTTGCAGCATCATGATGGTCGGATCCGTGTGTGGCGGCGTGATGGTATGGGGTGCCATTGGTTACACGTCTCTGTCACCTTTTGTTCGTTTGGACGGTACTTTGAACAGTGAAAGTTACATTTCAGATTTGTTACGACCCGTAGCTCTACCCTTCATTCGATCCCTGCGAAACCCTACATTTCAGCAGGATAATGCACTACCGCATGTTGCAGATCCTGCACGGGCTTTTCTGGATACAGGAAATGTTCGACTGCTGCTCTGGCCAGCACATTCTCCAGATCTCTCACCAATTGAAAACGTCTGGTCAATGGTGGCCGAGCAACTGGCTCGTCACAATACGCCAGTCACTACTCTTGATGAACTGTGGTATCGTGTTGAAGCTGCATGGGTAGCTGTACCTGTACACGCCATCCAAGCTCTGTTCGACTCAATGCCCAGGCGTACCAAGGCCGTTATTGCGGCCATAAGTGGTTGTTCTAGATACTGATTTTTCAGGATCTATGCACCCAAATTGCGTGAAAATGTAATTACATGTCAGTTCCAGTATAATATATTTGTCCAATGAATACCCGTTTATCATCTGCACTTCTTCTTGGTGTAGCATTTTTAATGGCCAGTAGTGTAATATGCGATGTCACACTGCCACAAGAATGATGGAATGGTTAGAGGAACACAGTGGCGAGCTCCAGTTGATGTGCTGGTCACCGATATCGCCAGTTCTTATCCCGATCGAACCCATCTAGGATATGACTGAAGTGGCGTCATTGCTCATCGGCCCCCTCACCGGACTTCACGGTAACTTGTGTGTGCAGATGTGGTGCCAGCTCCCTCGAACGATCTACCAAGGCCTTATTGCTTCCATGTCACGATGCCTCGCCGCTGTTATTCTTGCCAAATATGGACATATTAGGTACGTTCTGGCTGATCAGGTTAGCTACCTGCGCATGCAGCGTGTCGCGCAGTGCGGTGAATTGCGAGATTGGAAGGTGAGCCAGAGCCGGTTCGAATCCACGCGACGAATTGATGACCGAGTCTGGTACACCTGCCTAAGAATGACTTTTAGGTGGTTTCCTTCACTCGTTTACACTGATATGACAAATGTCATGGAAGACCTCCTAATATCGTGCCGGTCCTACTTTTACAGGTGTAGAGCAGCGGCCTGGTCAAATCGTTGTCTCGAACTGTCCAGAATTTTGTGACATGGTCCATAAAACTTCTGTCGTTGTTTGGGAACAAGAAGTCCATGAATGGCTGCAGATGGTCTCTAGTAGCGTAACATAACCATTACAATTGTGTTTAGCTACTACACTTCGCGTGTTGTATATTTACGATATATTGCTGATTAGGTGTACTTTTTATTTTGCACAGAGCAGCTGTAGCATCCGCTTTGCTGTCGATGTTGTAACGACGTACTGACTGAACATTTAACCACGTATTAGATTAGCTTAGATTACTTTTCGTTCCATAGATCCTTGCTGAGGAGATCCTCGTGGATGTGGAACATGTCAGTATTTTTTTAAAACTGAAATAACAATACTAATAGTATGAAATACACAATACATCATTTGTTTCTATTAAAAAATTCATCAATGGCGTAGAAGTAGTTGGCCATTAGTAAGTCTTTCAGGCTCCTTTTAAACTGATCTTTATTTGTAACCAAATTTTTTATGTTTGCTGGCAAATTATTGACGATGAGTGTTCCTGAGTAGTGGACCCCTTTTTGAACTAAAGTAAGTGCTTTTAAGTCCTTGTGCAGGTCATTTTTGTTCCTGGTATTGTATGTATGAACTGACCTGTTTGTTGGAGAAAGAGATATATTATTTAGGACAAATTTCATTAAGGAGTAAATATACTGCGAAGCAGTAGTTAGTATACCTAGTTCTTCGAAGAGGTTTCTACAGGAATTTACTCCACAAATAATATGTATTACACGCTTTTGGACTCTGAAAACTTTTGTTTGACTTGAAGAGTTACCCCAAAATATTATGCCATATGACATTATGGAATGAAAGTAGGCAAAGTATGCAAACTTTTTCATTTTTATGTCGCCTATGTCTGCGAACACTCGAATTGCAAAAACAGATTTGTTAAGGCTTTTCTGCACTTCTTTGGCGTGGTACTCCCAACTGAATTTATTATCAAGTTCTAATCCCAGGAATTTAAGACTGTCAACCTCTTCTGTCTGCTCCTCTTTATACTTTATGCATATGCTGGGTGGAAACCTCTTACAGGTTCTGAATTGCATATAGTGAGTCTTTTCGAAGTTTAATGTCAGTGAGTTGGCTTTAAACCATTTATTAATATCCATGAAAATATCATTAGCAGGTCTTTCGAGAACTACACCTTACATACTATTTATTGCAATACTTGTGTCATCTGCAAACAAAACGAACTCTGCTTCTGGCAGTATAACTGATGAGAGATCATTAATGTACACAAGAAAAAGCAATGGACCTAAGATGGATCCTTGTGGGACACCACAAGTAATCTCTTCCCATTTTGATGATGACTGATGACATAATTGACTAGTCCCTTGCACTGACACCCTTTGTTTCCAGTTAGCGAGATATGACTTGAACCATTTTGCAGCACTGCCCGTGACACAATATAATTCTAATTTTTTTAAAAGTATGTTATGCTAACTGAAGACGGGTGAAAGCCCGAAAGCCGGATTAGCTTAAATCAAAATACATAAAAAAGTGACTGGATGCTATTTTCCTTAAAGTAATAAGATCACGTATACATCGGACCTTCCCAGTGAAGGAGGAAAACAGTGACACTTTCATGACAATCTGGTGACAATTATCATTCACGAAACACCGTGTAGAGAAAATTGTCATTCATCTTCACAAGTCCATACAACACTCTACCACAGCGCCAACGTTCAGTACAGATGGTCACGTGCCCATTTCGGTCGTAGCTGCAGATGTCGTGCTGTTAACATTGGCACAGGTGTGGGTCGTCGGCTACGGCGGCCCTTCGTTAGAAGTGTTCGGTGCACTGTGCGTACAGATACATCTGTACTCCTCCCGGCCTTAAAGTCTGCTATTAGTTCCGCCACACTTCGACGCCTGTCCCGTTTTACCAGTCTGCCCAGCCTATGACGCCCGACATCTGTAATGAGGGGTGGTCGCACAACCCCACGACGTTTCGATGTGGTTTCACCTTGGTTTCGCCGCTTGTTGAAGACACTCACCACAGCACTCCTCGAACACTCGACAAATCGTGCAGTTTCCGAAATGTTTGTGCCAAGTCTTCGAGCCATCACAGTGTGCCCTAGGTCAAACTCAGACAGCTAACGCGCCTTCCTCATTCTATGCACGGCCAGTACGTTCACTGATACTACACGCATCGTGTGTGTGTGTGTGTGTGTGTGTGTGTGTGTGTGTGTGTGTGTGTGTGTAACTAGCAGTCATTCCTCACCAGGTGACGCTGCTATCGCCTTGACGCGCTTTTATCGATAGTAGGTGGGTGGTAATAATGTTCTGGATGATCTCTGTTTACTGACAACAGCTACACATTAAATTTCTTTTTTCGAACAGACTACTCACCCCAAGTGAGGTAACACGTGTGGTTAGCACACTAGACCCGTGGTTGGGAGAAGCGAGCTTTAAATCCCCCACCGCTCTCAGCCTCGATAGCTGCGCGGTCAGCGCGGTGGATTGGTAACCAAAGGGGCCTGGGTTCGATTTTTCTCCCCTCGGGGGATGGGTATAGTGTTGACCTTACGTTCATCTCATCATAAGTGACTTTCCACTCTTGAGATGCGTATGGGTGTGTCCCGATGGCCAATAAGAAAAAAAATTAACATCAAGCCACCAAGATGTACGCTTTCTAAGGTTTCCTTAAGTCAGTTGAAGCGAATGCCAGCTTGGAAAGACCTCGGCCAATTTCCACCCCCATTCTTTTCCAATCAAAGCATATGCTCCATTTTCAAAAATCTAGTTGTAGACTACATCATAACTTAAAATATCCTTTCCTATGATGGCCACATCGTGATTATTGTCAGAAACTAAAGTACTCACATGCGGTGATAAACGTCACTATTATTGTTAGAATCATTCTGCTTCTCAGCAGATTTTCTTTCCCAATTGTCCAATATCTTTGCATTCATTCTGATCTTTTTTGTCTTTCGTCGTCTGTAAATACCCTTTGTATTGTTTGTCATTTGTATGTTTTTTATTTAAATCTTATTTTTATGCTTTCAGAGTCTTTAAATTTTCTATTCTGTTTTGTGAATCGACCAGGAATAATTCTAGCTTTTTCAGATCCTTCCTGATTTCCTTTACCCATCCTACTTGTTGCTTCACGTTGCAAAGTTTCTGTATAATTTCTGTTGGTAATGTCATTTCTAGTGTCCTCATAATGTAATCAAACAAATTGATTATTTTTTACGTATAGTATCTGTAGTTGGATCCTGTTGACTGTACACCATTTCACTTGTCACTATCCGCCATAGTCCATCTTTTTGATATTTCTTATAGAATAATAATAATAATAATAATAATAATAATAATAATAATCACGTTGCGCAATGGCTGGATGCAATTCTCTCAATTGGAAATCACTCCTGTGGCTTGCGTGTCCTTAATTTACCCCAGTTATGCAGTGGGGGAAATGGGCCTACAGTTAAACGTGGAATCCGAACCACTTGTCGTTGCTTGTGAATCCTCACATCGTTGAGAGGTGAAAGCTAGATTAAAAGTAGACTCAAAATTTCCGTGTTCTGACAGGGATTCGATCCCCGGCCTCTCGGTTTCCTGGCACGCGCTTTGCCACAAGGCAACCAGGCCCAACTGAATCGCCATTAAAAGAGATCACTATTGAATTTATTTTTATTTCCAGTCTCGAATATAGGCCAGTGTCATAAATTTGGAATTCGAATATTTAAAATCAACCAGATTTCCGCAATGTTGCTGTTTATTCGTCGGCAATAAAAGCCGGCTGTTTGTGGTGGTATAGAAACTGATTAATGATTTTAACCGCAGGACGACAGAGATAACTGGAACTAGGATACAAGAACAGAGTGCGGCACTCGCCACCAAACTGGTGCTGCAGGTTCTCCCGTGTCGCTTGCGGGGCGGGACGCTGTTCCAGTGAAGAGCAGCGGGTTATAAGTCTCTATTAGTCGTTGCAAAACACCCGCGTATCTTCGCTCAATGCCACATAAATCTCATCGGCTGCTGTTTTCGCGAGCACAAACATGTCGTGCGCGTGCACAAGCATGTCGATGGAGCGCCTGCTGAGGTCAGCTACCCCGTGCGTGTGGCTTACGTGTGCAAAAATTTATGCGTTGCCGTAGCTTCTAAAAATCAGTCACTAAGTCATACATCACCCTTCGGTGATGAAATTATGCCTCGTAATTTTGGTGGAACAAAACAAAATAGACACGTTAAATTCTCTATGTTAATATTTCAGAAATATAATTTCATAATGAAATTTGGTAGTTGTTAAGCTGGTTGACATCCACTTCAGAGGTCCATTATAGTCTGACATGTGCTGAAATACTCTCTTTTGCAGTATACCACTTTATAATGGCCTCAGGGCCGAATTTTCCGTAGTGAAAATAAATAATTTCTACAGACACGAATATGGTGTGTTTAAAGAAAAAGACGTAAGAGTTATTCATCTGTTCCACTGATAAGCTCAAGAGAATCATGTTACGCCATTACCAGCTACCCAGGCAGAGATGGCAACACTGTTATAGACAACCAGTGTATACCTCCGTCATGGAGGTGCTAGGACATTTGATATCCTAAAACTCGTTACATGTTCCGTCTGTGACACCCACCAAACGTCGTATTCGTTTGAAGGCGGGTCTTGAAAGAGCACTCTGGACAACAGTGGAGTGGAACCAGGATTTCGTTAATGATGTGAGGGCCGTTTGCGAGCTGTGAGTCTTCGGGATTGTGATGTCCTCATCGTGTCACCATCATTCGTGAAGTGGCTACATTAAACTGTGTAAAGACTGGGGCTGTAAGGGTGCTGATGACAACGCAGTTGATCACCCCACAAACCAAACATCATCGTCATCATCATCATCGTCATCTTCGGGCCAACGCCTCAGTCCTATGTCTGCCTGTGGTGTACCACATCTTCCCCCCCCCCCCCCCCCCCCCCCCACTCACTGTTACGTTTGCAATTTCTGAGGCCTCCTCTTCCGCGAAGCATTTTCCAACATCAGAACGTACGGCCGCGTTAAGAGAATATGTAGTGAGAATGTCTCCACCACATTACCTTACTTCCATTTGCTACCAGATAATGTGACATCTCTCGAACGTGTCAGACATGGAATCAAGTAGGTGGCTACCTAAATTGACTCCTAGCATACAGGATCTTTATACGGACATTTAGAGAATATCGGGTGGTTATAATTAAAGTGCAGTTACTCACGAAGATCCAGTGTGGACTGTAATTATAGTATGGCAGTGAAATTTGGCAGACATGTTAATGCGCTAATGCGGAACCGATTCACATATAAAAAAATGAATTCCAGTTATGGCCACAAAGTGCAAATCCGGTGCAGTACAGTATCTCGTCGACGGCTTCGGTGCTCATACTGAAAAATTGTGTTAGCGGCGGTTAATAATAAATTCAACATTGTACCTTTCTCATTTGTTCGACCTTTTCTGCCCACGTTCCGTTCCTAATTCATTACACATGGAAACATTTCCATACGTCTTTATGGCATTCACAGCGCCAGATTTGCACCAGGTGGCCAAAATTGGAACGTCTTTTCCAGCGTAAATCTGTTCTGCATCAACACATTGGAACATATAGCAAGTCTCGCTGCGAAACGATGACTACGGCCCACAGTAATCGTCCGTGAGTTGCTACACTTTAATTATAAGCATCCATTGTGAATGGGCACAACGTAGGTCAGCCGCGTGGGCTTAGCCGAGCGGTCTTAGGCGCTGCAGTCATGGACTGTGCGGCTGGTCCCGTTGGAAGTTCGAGTCCTCCCTCGAGCATGGGTGTATGTGTTTGTCGTTAGGATAATTTAGGTTAAGTAGTGTGTAAGCTTAGGGACTGATGACCGTAACACTTAAGTCCCATAAGATATCACACACATTTGAACATTTTGAACAACGTAGGTCATCATTCAGAGCCTGTATTCTGCCTTTTCCCCATGGATGACATCCTATATTTATCGTACACGCATACTTATAGAACTTCACTTCATACCTAAAAATTTTCCACAAGATTACGGTTAAAGTGATTACATAAAATGGTTCAAATAGCTCTGAGCACTATGGGACTTAATTTCTGAGGTCATCAGTCCCCTGGAACTTAGAACTACTTAAACCTAACTAACCTAAAGACATCACACACATCCATGCCCGAGGCAGGATTCGAACATGCGACTGTAGCGGTCTCGCGGTTCCAGACTGTAGCACCTAGAACCACTCGGCCACCTCGGCCGGCTAAAGTGATTACAATTTCTCCTTTTAAGTGGTTTAGATTTTCATCATATTTTAACAGTGAGTGTTTTCCCTTATAACTTTGAAGTTATGTTGAGATTGTAGTTGGTTGGCTGAACCTCCACTTAGTTGAGACCGCATAATTCGATGAGAGACTAATGTCCTCGATTATTTTAGAGTATATATTGGATTGAACGACTATCAAAAAGAAACTGATCAAAAAACGTTAATGCGTTCAGAAGATACTGTTATTATTTCGACGACTAGTGGAAGAACTAAAATGTAAATAACATACTCGCTTAAAATATACACTTAAGACATGCATTTCAGCAGCAATGTTGAAAGGAGAAAACTCAAAGACTAAATGACTAGACGAGGGCTTCCAAAAAGACGAATAACCAGGTTAAAAGTACTGGTAACATAAATTTAAAGCAAGATAATCTGTCGTCAACTTACGCAAAAGCAGTCTTTTCTTCCAAAGGATATACTGCTTTTTTAATATTGAAAAGCCGTTTATAATTACGAGATTTCTTTAACTTCTTGTTCTTATGCCCACAACGACTACAATTTACTCCAATGCATGTATTGAAAAGAGACTGCATTCTGCTGCCAAGGCCGGGCAGGTTCCTCATACCAGCCTTCCCCATGGAAAGAAAGGTGCAGCTGTCTGTTAATAACAGTGCAACTAATTAAACACGACGATTAACGTTGTAAACGTCGCGAGGGATATTCTTAATATGGCTAGAGATATGACGATTTGTTGCTTTACTGAATGTTAGAAACTTCAAATGTGTTCTACGTACTTGTAAACCAAGATCTACGAGTAAATCTAAAAGCACAATGGGTGATTTGTTTGTTTTTCCGTAATTAACTGCAATACCAACGTTATAACAACACTTACTTCTCCAAAAGAACGAAAATGCAAAAATAATGATAGCTCAAAAAGTTTTCTATGGAATATTTTTAACATTATGCAAAGACGTAAAACTTGATGCAGCATAGATAAAACAAGAACAGACAAAAACTTTACGTTGGAACATGATTGTTTCATATATGTATAAAATTCACATTTGTGCAAAACGGGAGTAATTTCCGCATGAGGTGTTACTGCCAAGTAACATAGCTCGAAGGAACTTGAACCATACTTAGAAAGAAAGTGTGTTTCAGAAAGTAACTAAAAGAGATACACAATGAGACGCTAATTTGGCAGGAGGTGACAACACGTAATGCACCCAGGAAACTGTCCCATATGATAGACAGCGCAAGTCAAAATCAGAAAGGTCCTATTCATTTATGTCCGAAAATAAATACTTGTTGAGAGTGGAACCATTTTACTTGTGTCGAGAATAGTCAGGATTCAGTGGTGTGGGCTGTTTTCCTGATGGCGTCCATTCATCATTTTTTATTGACTGTGTTTGCACTTAGTGCTCTTCCAGCGATGTCACACAAAACGCTGACAACTGTCTTTTACATCAGCCATTTCTTACCTATCGTTTTGATAGAACACGATTAGGGATTACCAGGAGCGTGAACAACGTAAACAGTGAAATTGTGCCCTATTATCCTATGCGAGAAAAGAAACAACTAGTAGTCTGCTAAGGTTTGGCCAAAGACGAAGGAATCCCCAATGACACATACATCCTGGAAAAAAGATTAACTCATTGTTATAGTGATTTGCAGACATGATATGATGCGCAGGGATCGGGTCAGCGCTCGTACAGTGCGAAGGTTGCAACGGATAGAATGTGATCCTGATGCATTCGTGCGAAGAATTGTAGCAGTTGAAAGAGTAAATCACGAAATTTCGTGGTCAGGTCTGCACGATTAGTTACTGATCTAAGTCACGTATGGAGAGTGCAACATATCATTCCGCAAGACCAACAAGCCTCCGTATCTAATGACGGTGTCGTAGACGGGACGTTAAAACCTAACATTTATTCCTTCCACCAGGCCAGATTATAGTTCTACCGACGGATTCTAAAATGGAGTCATGACGATCTGCCATTCACGCCTTGTATTTTATTTACGAATGACGCTTTGGTTTGCACGGCGAGGGGTGATAAATTACCATAATAATCGTATACAAATCGTAGAACGATCGCAGAAGAATGCATCAGTTTATCTTTATTATTAGCGTGTGTGTGTGTGTGTGTGTGTGTGTGTGTGTGTGTGTGTGTGTGTGTGTGTGTGTGTGTGTGTTTGTGTGTGCAGAGGAACTGTAGATTGTTGGTCATAAGCTCGTAGGGACATATACTTTTTCGGACATCAGATGCTGTTTATTATAAATTTCCGCGGGACAAAGCGCTCCCGCTGTTGGAGAACTTTACCTTTGCAGGAGGAAAACGGATGTGGTTTATACATCACCAGGTACGAAACGTACTCCTTGCATACAGTAGCTACTACAAACTCTTAATGAGCAATGCACTGGTCGAGGAGGTCAACTCGCATGCCCTCCTCATTCACCTGACGCTAATGTCTTAGATTTCTGGCCATGAGGATATTTAAAAGCATAGGTGTGTTCGTGGCTCAGCTATAATACACTACTGACCATTAAAATTTGCTACACCAAGAGGAAATGCAGATAATAAATGGGTATTCATTGGACAAATATATTATACTAGAACTGACATGTGATTACATTTTGACGCAATTTGTGTGCATAGATCCTGAGAAATCAGTACCCAGAACAACCACTTCTGGTCGTAATAACGGCCTTCATACGTCTGGGCATTGAGTCAAACAGAGCTTGGATGGCGTGTACAGGTACAGGTGCCCATGCAGCTTCAGCACGATACCACACATCATCAAGAGTAGTGACTGGCATGTTGTGACGAGCCAGTTGCTCGGCCACCATTGACCAGACGTTTACAATTGGTGAGAGATCTGGAGAATGTGCTGACCAGGGCAGCGGTCGAACATTTTCTGTATCCAGAAAGGCCCGTACAGGACCTGCAACATGCGGTCGTGCACTATTCTGCTGAAATGTAGGGTTTTGCAGGGATCGAATGAAGGGTACAGCTACGGGTGGTAACTCATGTGAAATGTAACGTCCACCGTTCAATGTGCCGTCAGTGTGAACAAGAGGTAAACGATACGTGTAACCAATGGCACCCCATACCATCACGCCGGGTGATTCGCCAGTATGGGGATGACGAATACACGCTTCCAATGTGCGTTAACCGCGATGTTGTCAAACACGGATGCGACTATCATGATGCTGTAAACAGAACTGGATTCATCCGAAAAAATGACGTTTTGCCATTCGTGCACCCAGGTTCGTCGTTGAGTACACCATCGCAGGTGCTCCTGTCTGTGATGCAGCGTCAAGGGTAACCGCAGCCATGGTGTCCAAGCTGATAGTCCATGCTGCTGCAAACGTCGTCGAACTGTTAGTACAGATGGTTGTTGTCTTTAAAACGTCCACATCTGTTGACTCAGGGATCGAGACGTGTCTGCACGATCCGTTACAGCCATACGGATAAGATGCCTGTCATCTCGACTGCTGGTGATACGAGGCCGTTGGGATCCATTGTTCCGAAGTAGTGCATTGTACTAAGGGACTTCAGCAGGTAAACTAAACATGTAGCCCCACGCTAAAACGCAACATGAATGGCACATTGACCGGTGAGAGCTGCTCTGTTTTTCATACAGAGTTCTATTGCGGTATGAAGGTGAATGTGAGAGTGGAACGGCGCAACTGGAAGCGTTCTCCAAAGTTAAAGTACGCGAAACATCACGGTTCTTGTGAGCAAAATGTCAAAATTGCACACAGATCCACGATTAAATTCTGGCGTTATGTAGATCAAATGCAATGTCTCGTCCTACCTTAGTGCAATGGTGCCAACAATTTCACCATGACTGCACAAACGCTGGTGATGGCGATCGGGAAAGAAGACCATCGACACCGAGTACCCGAATACACAGGAGGGGGCGGGGCAGGAGATTTTCCAACGATGGGGACGTGCGCACAACACGATTATCGAACGGCTCCACGAACAAGGTGGTGGAATGTTCCGACATTCCTTTACAGTGTCTTGGTGACTGTGTTGTAAAATGGTGTCATTAATCTGTTTCACTTTGAAGTGTGGTGCAACATTCATTACAAATTTCTTGGCCTGCGCTAATGGTGTGTTTTATACGTTTTGAAGTACCCTCGTGAGAAGATACATTTACATTTACTTTACTTATTTCTGAATGCACAAGAAGTACGTAGCTGGTAAGTATTGACGTATTTGAGTCGCATTGTCTTAACAATGCCAACGGTTACCAAACACCACGCGCAACAAATTCCCAAAGTTACGCTAATCTTAACAGTCTACTACAACGCGTAATGGCAGAAGCCATAAATCTTTTATCTTACTAGTGATCAGTTTAACGATCATTTTATAAAATTAGCTACTGGTCGTAATTTGCATCTATTCTAACTCAGCCCTTGAGTTCATCTGTCTGGGACGCATGCGAGCTGTTCTTATGTGTTTCATTGCAAAACTGATCCTTTTATAAGACGTAAATTGCAAAGCAACTCGGTAACTTTGGCGGGTCTGCAGCCGGATCATATAATCATATAGGCACAATATTTACGCGGGCCATTTGGCCGCCGATTTCAGGTGAGGATACTGTTTGTTAATCTCGACGTAACTGATCACTGAGAGATTAGCAAACAACGTCCTCGGCTGAAGATAGCGGCCAAACCCACCAAGAAATATTCTGTCTAGATGGTTATAGAATCCAGTTACCGACCCAGCAAGGATATCATCGCTTAACACGCCGGAAAAGTCTACTTAAACGCGTGGAAATCATCCTCTTCGTGCTAAAATGGTTATAATTTACTACCTCGACACATACGTACTGTTCAGTCTCTAATCCCGAGGACAGTGACCACCTTGTTTAAATGGTTAAACAGAATTACGAAATATGAGGATATTCCCTGGTGGCAGAACAAATTAAAGTTAAACAATATGGGACGCAGCATAAACTAGTGTACAATCGCCGCAATAATAAAATTTCTGACAGCGAATATACACTTTAAAAAGACTCTACCACAATCTGACTGTCTACCAAAACGAACAACAGTTAATAGGGAATATGGTTGCCTCTAGCTTTCCCACAATTTTTGTACTGTGCTCTATAGGGCGTAAATCGAAGGATTTACGTCCACTTAATGCCATTCCTGAGAAAGAGGTGCGTGGATTTGTGGAAGAGTCCTTCGCGGAATGCGATAGGCTGTAATTCCCCTTTTTAATCTTTTTTATTTATTCAAATCTACTTCCGTAGGATCAAATTGAGGAGCAAATCTCCACGGTCATGGAACGTGTCAGTACATGAAATTACAACAGAAAAGCAATAATAGATCAAATAAAATGTTTATGAATCCCGAAAAGACGACAAAACCGTATGTTTATAAAAACGCAGTCAATAATGTAACACAGGAATTATCTTGAGTTTTCAAGGAAATCCTCGACAGAATAGAAGGAGTGGCCCATGAGGAAACTCTTCAGTTTAGATTTGAAAGCGCGTGGATTACTTATAAGCACTTTAATTCTTGTGGTTGCTTATTGGAAATAGATCCAGCAGAATACTTCACACCTTTCTGCACAAGAGCCAAGGAGGTGTGATCGAAATGCAGATTGGATTTCTGCCTAGTATTAACTGAGTGAAAGCTGCTAATTCTTGTGAATACGCTGATATTGTCAACAAGAAACGACATTAAAGAATATAAATTGAGAGGCCAGTGTCAGAACACCTAGGCTAATGACCAGGGATCGACAAGTGGTTCGCGAACTTGCACCACTTATTGCCCGAATCATCCGTTCCTCAGCCAGAAATACCCTTTGAGAATAGAAAGAGCTGCTCCAAAATATAATACCAAATAATCAAGGTAGACTATTTTCATGTTGAACTATGTCTTACTTCAGATACTGTTCTAACAACAAAAATGGCAGCATTAGGTCTTCGAATAAAATCCTGAACGTGGGCTTTCAACGACAGTTTACTGCCTATCTGAACACCTACAAATTTGAAATGCTCAGTCTCGCTAATCATATGCCCATTCTGTGTAATTAGAACGCCAGGTTTTGTTGAACTGTGTGTTAGAAACTGTAAAAAAAACTGAGTGTTGCTCTGATTTAGCGTTAGTTTATTTTCTACAAGCCATGTCCCAATGCATTCCGGATATACGCTGTGGGATTCCCTTCCAGAGATCTCGGTAACCAGTTCATGCAGTGGACATTTTGACTAGTGATAAATTCAACTACATCAACGCAAGATGCGTCCACGAAGAGTAAATCTGGTCCAACTGCAGCTTTGAAAAGTCATATGGTTCAAAATGGCTCTCAGCACTATGGGACTTAACATCTGAAGTCATCAGTCTCCTAGAACTTACAACTATTTAAACCTAACTAACCTAAGGACATCACACACGTCCATGCCCGAGGCATGAATCTAACCTGCGATCGTAGCGGTCGCGCGGTACCAGACTGTAGCGCCTAGAACCGCTCGGCCACATCGGCCGGCAGTCTTACGTAGTGTCATAGTACTTTATCTACGCATCTGTGAAAGTTAACGGTATTCTTCCATTGACCATTGTTTAGCTCCATACTTCAGTCCAGCATGATCCCTCCGCATACCAAGACCCCACCACCAACACAGTGGTTTCATTCCACAACGATTCTATGGCTATAGCGGCTATCATTGTATATTCCAGATAAGTGAGCAACGAGAAGCTTTTTATAAACAGAAGTGGGGTTCCTCTGTGCAGAGCTCATTCCTGCACTCATTCACAGACCAATCTCGATGTTGCTCTCTCCACATTAACGTAAACGCACTATCGTAGGTAAGATACACAGTGTCGTATCCGGCCTACAGTTCAAGTCTCTGAGCCACTAATACTCAATTGTTGGGGAAACTGAAACTCGCGTTAGTGCTGTATGGTTTACCGACAATTTTCTTACAGACATCAGTGAACCTAGTCGTGAATTTATCGGCAGATTTTTATGGAAAGTTTGCTCTTGCTGACCTAAGACCGTCGCTAAAGCCTTCAAATAACAATTAGTGACTCATTTGACGCTGCTGAGGCTATAGCCTGTCTCCAATTTGGTTCTGTATACGGCGAAAAGTCAATATTAAACTAGAAGATGATGTTCTAGAGCAGGTTGAGAACTTCTGTTATTTGCTGTGCACAATCACTGACGACAATAAATGTATCACAGATATAAAGAGAAGAATAGCCTTGGCAAAGCAAGCTTTCCAAAATAAAAGGAATTTACTAACAGACAATCGTATAAGCCTAGAAAGTAGGAAAATGTTTGCCAAAACTTTTGTCTAGAGTGTCTTAACATACGGATGTGAAGCGTAGACTCTGGGACAGGCACAGAAGAAGAGACTGGAAGCAGTGGAAATCTGCATATGCAGAAGAATGACGAAAACAAGCTGGGTAGATAGAAAAAGTAATGAACAGGTCTTAAGAGAAGTGAATGAGATCAGAACGCTGCTAAATTATACAGGAAGAAGCAAATCAAAAATAATAGGGCACATAGTGAGACACAACCAGTTTCTAAAGTATGTATTTGAAGGAAAAGTTTTAGGGAAAAAACCAAGAGGCAGGGCAAGAGTAACGTATTTTAATTACATCAAAGAAGATATGGGGATAAAATCGTATGAAGAATTGAAGAGGATGACAATGGAGAGAGGGACGTGGCTAAATAGACAAGGCATAGGCTTTAGTTTATGATGATGATGATGATGATGATGATATGCGGCGAGTCTACCATCCAAAAAAGCGTCTACATGATTAGCGGCATTGCGTTGCTAACTTTCACCAGATGCTGCACCCAGCTCTCAATGAAATTGCACTGAATGTAATGCAGGATATCCTATTCTCTTTCAGTAATTGTTTTGCCTATTACGCTAGCAAGCACTTTTCTTAATACGTAGGATGATTATAATTGATAAGGAATTGATGTTGGTCACTTATAATGACTACCAATCATTTCCTTCTCCAGTATCATCTTATTCAGATTATGCTTATCTGTTGGACACAAAAGGACGTGGTAACAAATTGCATTACGCTTATCTGAACAGATTCTTAAGGAAGAAAAATTGTTGTTCTCAGACGCACTGAAATAAGGTATTTCACTTTTCTCACATTTCGAAACTGACTAGTAATAAACTATTTAGTTCTCAATAAAATGCAAAAGATTATAATTTTTATTAGAAATACAAGCGCTCCTAATTTTTAAGTTCTCTTCAACAAACTGATGTTGAACACAGTCCTGTGAAACTTCATTGCTTGAAGATTGGATGTATAAGCAAACCTACATCAATGTTTTTCGCTTTGATGTTGTTACAAGTAGAAAACAGTTTTGCAGATCATCACCTTAAACACTTAACTGCTTTCCCAGCATAGTCATAAACTGAACTAGATATGACAAATTCTCTCGTTGCTTTGTAGTCATCAAGCAACATTTGTTTCATTGCCAAAATAATAATAAAATAATTACCAAAAGTATTGCAAACTCGAAATATGCGATTTATGACATGTATCTGTTTTTTTTCCTTCAGCAACGAAGTAAAGTGATTAATTTAAGCGGGAGATGCGAATGTAGTCATTTTACAATAGATGATTCCATTAGAATGTTCTCCATAAAAGTGTGCTTTTCACTTCGGTTTGGAATCAAGATTAGAAAGTACCGCAGTGCAGAGCTCCACGCATTTCTAGAGTAAGCGAAGAAAAAAAGGAATTTTCTCATTAATGTAGAGGGGAAAAAAATCAACAGTATTTTTATTGTACAGCTTTCCGATGATGAAGTAAGATGACATAGCGTACCTCACTTTCAAGCTTAGTTTGCTGTCAGGTGCTACAGATACCACAATCAATTAATAAACCATCTATGATGTAATCACCATGAAATTACTTTATCTGAGGACTGCAGGTGAAGGAAAGCGACAAGCATTCGTTTAGAACAATATAGCCACAGGTGTAAAGCAAGTTGAGTGGATCGATATATAAAACATTCTTTGCCATACACAGGAGTGACTTGATGAAAATGAAATGTAGATGTAGTTTGAGAGACAAGACGAGAGACCCAGAAAGAGTTTAACCAAAAAATAAGATTACTAAATGTGGTTTGGTAACAGATTTAGTAATAAACCCAACAAATTTCACTCTTTGATGGTATACCTATGGATTACATTACAAATACATATGAAGTGAAAAGATCAGTAATAAATGTTTCTATATTGCGAAAATTCTGGGTAATTTTATGGAATCTCCAAAGTGGAGAGCATTAAACTGTCTCTGCAAATGGCACAACGTTACACCATCTGTGCGAGACATACATTTGAGGACTGCTCGAATATGTGGGATTATGAGCAAGCCGTAGTCAACGAATATATATATATATATTGAGCTGAAGGGGACTAAGTATCTAATTGTATGCGTCAACGTGTCATCGTTGATAATACATGAATCCACCACTACACACCAGAAACGAAACACAATGTAATGCAGGGTATACTGAAATCTGATGTTGATTTTATCTTCTAAGATTGAAAAATGTTTATTATTATTTATTGCCTTCCGAAAGGTAACACCATAATTGGTAAGTGTTACAAAAATCTTCTGGATCAAGTGTTTGAGAGAATACGGAGGAACAGGCTTCAAGTGCCAAATAAAAGTATGATTATTCGTCAGGACATCGCATCTTCCCACTAAGGTGTTTACTCAGGTTTGAACTAAGAAGAGCGAATTGTTGGACCATCTACTGTTTCCAACCAATTTGGTACTTACTAACTTCAGCTATTCCTCATCTCTAAAAAACTGTGTGGTCGTACAAAGTTATGAAGCCAATGAAACGTTTAGCCAGCAGTATTCAGCAGAATTTCCTGTATCGCACTGGTGAAAGTTTTTGTAAAACGCTTTGATCTAAAAAGTGACCAAGTTGGTAAAAAAATAGATTTTGACGTAAAATACACTATATTTCACTTTCAGACCGAGAAATGTTCACCTTGCTCTCTTAAAAGGTCTTCGTCTATTTTGGGAGAATCACAGGAACGAAATGAAAAAGAATATAAGCTGGAATTTCGCGTTTCGTAGCGTTTCTGTATACCGAGTATTCGCAGAAGCGACGTTAGTGCGGCGTTTGCAGTTCGGAGGCAGTGCGAAAGCGGGCTCGGCCAGCGGCGAGCACAGCAGCCGGTTGTGCAACGCTCGTGTCGTAAGAGCAGAGCCACGCACTAACCTTGCCACACCCACCTAACGCGCCCTGATCAATGTACACACATTCCTGCCTTGAGATCGCACGCAGCGCGACATACGGATTCCTGCTGTACACTCGCCAACTAAATTAGCCTTTTCATGTGCCGTCTCATATGTGACAACTTAATCTAAATGTCAGCTGCTGGATTGTTTAACGAGATCCTGATCTATTAAACACTTGTGACCTTGTGGATGCGGAAATATTGCATTGTTTGTGTCGAGATCGTTGGTATAACGGAGATATATTTTTTGCCTCGTCTTATCGGTTTAAAAAAGATTAACGACATTATTCATAATATTTGCTGCGTGTTTTACGGAGATGTTCAACGATCATACGTGTAATGCTTTGGCAGACGTGCTTTTCCGCAGTAGTACGATAAATAACTGTACGAGAGCTTTTCGACTTCCCTCTGTAGTAACGTGGGAATACGAGTATGGTACATGCATCCGATATTGGAGGCGTTGCGTCGCCAAGCAGAAGTCATGGATTATTCTTCCACCTGCGGCATAGGAGTGGTTTTTAAATGTGTCGTTACAGTTTTACTCTCCAAAATGGTAGAAAATATCAGAAATTGTAGTACATGAATTGTGATGAATAGAAATTGGTATGCGACTGCTAAAACTGATGAGAAATCTTTATGACCTAAGAGCGTAAGAGGTGAGATCATAGCAAAGTCTGTTTCACATAAGAGTAGAAAGATTTACTTGACTTTAATATACTACGCTATACTACACTGAGGTGAGAAAGTCATGGCTTAACGATACACACATACAGATGGCGGTAGTATCGCTCTCACAAGGTACAGAACGGCAGTGCGTCATTTATACTCAGGTAATTCATGTGAAAATGTCTCTGCACGACTGGAATTAACAGAGTTTGAAATCGGGATGGTAGCAGGAACTAGAAGCATGGGACATTCCATTTAGAATATCGTTAGAGACTTCAATATTCTTAGGTCCTTAGCGTCAAGAGTGCGCCAAGAAAACCAAATTTCAGGCATTACCTCAAGCCACGGACAACACAGTGGCCGACGGCCTTCGGTTAACGACCGAGTGCAGCAGCATTTGTTTATAGTTGTCAGTGCTAACAGACAAACAGCACTGAGTGAAATAACAGCAGAAATCAACGTGGAGAGTACGACTAACGTATACGCTAGGACAGTGCAGCGAAATTTGGCGTTCCTTTGCTACCAGCACGACATCGCCTGCAGCCTCTCTCCTGGGTTTGTTACCACATCGGTTGGACCCTAGACAACTGGGAAACCATTGCTTGATCAGATGAGTCCCTATTTCAGTTGGTAAGAGCTGATGGTAGGGTTCTAATGCGGCGCAGACCCCACGAAGCCATGGACCTACGTTTTCAACAAGACACGGTGCAAGCTGGTGGTGACTTGGTCATCTGGGTCCACTGAACCTATCTGAAGCCATTTACAACCATTCAAGGAGTTCATGTTTCCAAGCAACGATGTCATGTCAGTGGGCCACAGTTGTTTGCGTTTGGTCTGAAGAACATTCTTGGCAATTCGATTTGACCACCCACATCACACGACATGAATCCCATCGAACTTCTGTGGAACATAATCGAGAAATTAGTTCTTGCACAACATCCTACACCGTCGACACTTACGCAGTTGTGGACAGCCATAGAGGAGTAGCTGGTATCTCACTGCTTTTGTCACCTCAGTGTATTACGGCCCCTGTACACATTCCAGTTCATACCGTACGCATATTATAAAACGATGTAGGATTTTCCAGTAGTAGAGTAAACGTAATTGATAACGGCATGGCCGGCCGGGGTGGCCGAGCGGTTCTAGGTGCTACAGTCTGGAACCACGCAACCATTACTGTCGCAGGTTCGAATCCTGCCTCGGGCATGGATATGTGTGATGTCCTTAGGTTAGTTAGATTTAAGTAGTTCTCAGTTCTAGGGGACTGATGACCTCAGAAGTTAAGTCCCGTAGTGCTCAAAGCCATTTGAACATTTTTTTTTTTTTTTTTTTTTTTGCTAACGGCATGAAGGCATTCGCCCATTAGGATAACAATAGCGTATCTGTGATTATTATTAAATCAGGGACAAGAGATCGGTAACGAAATATGCGATCCAAAAATAACAGAAATGATGCATTCTTCATTTTACAACGGAATGTCGAAATAATGCAATACTTTTCTTTGCGGGAGCTTATTAAATAATCTTGGATGAACCTGCTTTCTTCGAAAGATCGAATATTTTGAAACCGATATTCAGTACCGGAATTGAAGTGTACTTCATGCACTTTTGGATATATGGTAAGAAATCTGACGAATCTGGACGGACACAGAAACGAAGTCACTAGCCGAGAGCATTTTGTAGATTCTAGTCTCGTGGAATCAGTCGAGCATAATTCAGGTTTATTTGGAGCGGTCGATTAATGGTGTGCTTTTGTGTGTTAAGCCGAGTTGTTGATTCCATTTCTTGGCACGATTTTTCGACGAACAACTCAGTCGCGGCATCTCTACAACAACACGAGGCCAGTCGTCGAAATATCGAGTAAAAAAATGGAATAAACAACTCAACTGAGAAGCCGGAATCCACCTAATCAAAAGTGACAAATTTTTGTTTGGAATGAAAATTTTGTATCTGTAACTGTTATTGTTGAATGTTGTTATTCACATATTCCATCTTCTGATAGCCGCTTCGTCATTGATCTGATGCCTGAAATACGTGTTGCCACATTCAATAGATCAGCATCAGCGGTTTTTATGAGCATTAATATTGAATGACAACTGTATTCCTCATTCAACTGACAGTTTCATCTTACGTTTTGAAAACGTTTCTGCCGGTAGCCATGTTAATTCCCTCGTTCATTGCTACAAAATAATTACAAATTCCGATCTGAAAAGTGACTGTCAATCGTACTTTGTTAATCTACCTTATGCTTCTACTTTTTTTAGTATTAATTTCACTAAATAATTTAGTTATGCTCGCTGAAATAAAAATTCATTCCCCAAATTCTCGAATGATTTGTGCCTAAAAATAAAACCATTTAATAGTGTATTTTCTTTTGTATTTATTATGTTATTTTGATGGCAGACCTGTTAACTTAGTTGGTAAGGAGAGACGCCGGAAAATAATGTGTCAAAGATTCGATTCTCGCCATGGGCAACAAGTGAACGCTAATATGTATACACTTCGCCTTCCCTACATTCTGTGCTCTCTCTGACGGCAGTTGGTACGTCATGCTCGCTGTATAAACATAAAACTCGCTCTAGAGTCCGTGTCCAGTATGGTCTACAATGACACTCAAGCACCTCTCAGCAATCTGTGAGGTATTGAAGAAAGATGCAGAATTTTTATTATAAATATCTGTGCTTGTATTGAAAAGCTGTTGACAAGCAGTGTCGAAAAAAGTCATTAGGTTCTCTGCAGATGAGTATATTAAAATAAATGTCGAACGAATGAAGGCTTTTGTTTCATATCTTTACGATCGTTAGTAATTAAAAACAAAGCGCTAACTTAGTTGGAGAAAGGAATCGGCCTATGCCTGATCAAAGTAACTATCCCCGAACAATTAATTTAGGAAACCACGCAAAACTTTAACAAGGATGGCCAGGGACTTTTAATCCCACTCCTCCCGAACACGAGTCTCGTCGCTCTAACGCAGACACACTCGCTTGATCTAGTAGTTGATAAAACCGCAGCATCGGGAGTAATGGCATAGTGATAAAAGACCAAGTACTGTACATGTTGAGCCCAAGAATCTGAGAGGAAAAGGCTTATTTCCACTCATTAAACACAGAAATGGGGAAAATAGAAGCATCTATTATCTGTTTTTCACTCTCAACAAGTCTGCGGTGTATGGTAAAAAAAGTTTCAGAATACTATTATTTTTTCTCTTTCTATTCCTGCAGAAGTGAGGATAAAAGTAAAATATTAGCGTATGGCAGATATTATTCCCTTCCTATAGCTTCATTTAATTTTAGCGCAGTCTGCGTAAATGAATTAAGAAGAATGCCGGAACGGCTCCACAAGTAAGCTTCTGGAGCTTCTCCTTCGTAGGTAGAAACTATCAAAAATCAGCGTCGTCATATCTTTGAAGCAGCCGATTTCCTTTTCCAATAGAACGTTAAACTCCAAACATCCTTTATTTTTTATCGATTTTTGGGGGGAGCGTTTCATTACCACCATTCATGCGCTAATATCATTTACATTGGCTGTATGCCAACATAACATAAGGGAACATAACATACTCACAATTTGGCACATCTCAAATACTCGCACTCGCACTCGAACTTGTAAGTTATCCATTCTGGGCGTTGTTGAATACCGTGTGTGTGTTAAATGACTTACAGTCACACAGATACGGGACCAGTTTCTGCATGAATTATTAGTTTAACTAATATTTCATGAATTGACGGTTGCAAAGACCTGTAGCTATAATTCATTTACGCGGTAATTTTTCTTGGAAGTATCACGTTTTCTATTAGAATCTTTTCCACGTGTCTTCCGTGATCAGTTGCTTACCATTCTCGTACTCGCTGCACCGACCGGTAACAAGTTGCCTATCTGTTTTTCGGATTCGTTCTTTTAACACCTTCACGCTGATTTCTGAAGAATCCCAACCGCTTGCTGAGGATAGATGGTTGATCATTTCTGAAGCTTCTCCTTCGTAGGTAGAAACTATCAAAAATCAGCGTCGTCATGTCTTTGAAACAGATGTTGTATATGTTTGTTTAAAAGCCAGTGAATTGTCTTGAACTACCTTCTCTATCAAATAGGTATCCAATAGTTCCGATGTTCGACACATTGTTTTATTTTATACTTCTTTTATAAGACTGCTGTATTTTACTCATCGATTGTAAAAACAAAATTGGATTTTAATCTGAAATTAGTGATACTGCTTGATGATTCCTGTCCCATCGACCCACAGCTTGCAGTTCTCAAAGAAATTTCATTCGTCGCAAGCCACTTTGCAGAGTGTGACGGAGGGAACTTCGTGCACCACTCTATCTCTCACATGCTCACATGCTTTCCCACCTCTGCTTTACTTTCCTGTAGCATTCACGAATCCTTTGTGGTAAGAATGATTTTCGTTAAGTTTTCTTATGAGTTCGAATTTCTCTGATTTTAGTCACAGACACTTTACAATATGCAGGGTGTAACATGTGTAAGTGCACATATTTTTATTCGTGGTACCTTAATATGTACACACATCACGGCGTTGGTTGTTTTTTCCCTCCATCAAACAGTCTTCCCACGAACAAACACGGACTTTAACGACCTGATGTTTTCTGCACGGTCGTAACTGCATTACTACGTGGACTACACCTGTCAGTATAAGCTAAGCATTTTCTACCCACGCATCTGCACCTCAGCACCTGACCTGCTGCCCAAGAGAAAATAAGCATTAATGTCTTGCTCTTGCCACATGCACTGGGGGGTACTACCCAACCTAAAAAAATACACGACTTTTAATAGCTATAATTATTAGTCTGCAAATGACATAAATACTGATGTAACGTTAATTAACACGCCGTCCTCAGTCACCAAAAGAAATATCTGCACTTATACCCATCACACCCTGTATACGTAATTCGTCGGTTGATTCTTCTCGGAACATAAGCTGTCTGATTTTTAGGAGTAAACTGCTCCATCAAACACAGAGTCTCTGTTACACTGTCTGCCACTGCGGCTGGATGGGAATCTCTGATAGTCTCGCATGCGATAAACGCAACAGTGACAAAACGTGCTGCTCCTACCTGGTAAATGTCCTAGAATGATGAGTAATGTGGAGGGGCGAAGGTATGAAACTAGGAGTCTTCCAGCGAATCTCCGGCCGGGGTTTGCCTTTCTTACAACTATACGTGGTCGTTCCACTTGTGACACTCCTCACCCGGATTCCTAGTTATTTTATGGTTGTGAATACTTCTACGGAGTGATTGCCATTCCTGGAATTAAAGTATAATTGGTCTTTCCTCATATTTTCTCGTAATATGGTACATTAATTTATGCCGAGACTCATCTATCAGTCCCTATACCAACCGGTACTCTTCAGCACATCTTTTAACATTTTTCTACCATTTTCTAGCTTGCGACTTCCCTACATTTAACAACATATTCCACGAACAATCGCTTGGAGATTACATCCTTAACCATAATTTTATTTGTGTTTATTGTCTTATATGTGACATAACTGAAAGTGTTGCTGCAGATCGATCTATGCACCTTGGCTGCAGAAAGTCGATTATCAACAGCCTGGGGTCGATGAGAGCATTTCGATCTATCGAGTGCTTCACAGGAACCTAGAGATTGATATTTCCTTAGTGCTCGATTTTGGGATGTAGTATTTTATGAAAGTTTGTTAATAGCCATATATAATGTAATTATGTTGTAGTAATGAGTGTTCAGTTATTGAAATGTTGTTCAATGAAAAAATGTTAATAAAAAACTTAATACACACTGAAATGAAACTTTATTTCAGTCTGTATGTCATCTTAGGCAAGTCAGATCCGCTCTGAGTTTGATGTTACCCTAGACGACATAAGCTGGATCCTACGAAGTTAAGAGAAAGTATTCTCTTTCTACCAATAATTAAGACTTAAATAAAATGCACCACGACAGGTACTGCGAGCAAATACTGGTTTATAAAATGTCAAAACATGAAAACAATCACATGTAACAATATTCCCAAACGGAAGATTTGTCGCTTATAATAGTGTGAAGTATCTATTTAGAATTGTCACTACAAGTATGTGGTAAGGATTTCTTTTCCATTTCTTCTTCATTTGAAGCAAGCAGTTGCTCATCTATATGAATGTATGGATTTTGAGGGTATTTCTTGGAGCGGAATACTGAGAGTCAAAGGTGCCCAGTGTGTCTGAATTGTGTGGAAAACATTCTAGAAGGTGTGCGAAGGAACAGTTCGTCATTTCTTCACCGATATTACCGTCATAAACACTCGAAATGGTTCAAATGGCTCTGAGCAGTATGGGACTTAACTGTTGAGGTCATCAGTCCCCTAGAACTTAGAACTACTTAAACCTAACTAACCTAATGATATCACACACATCCATTCCAGAGGCAGGATTCGAACCTGCGACCGTAGCGGTCGCGCGGCTCCAGACTGAGCGCCTAGAACCGTTCGGCCACATCGGCAGGCTAAGCACTCGAGACAGAATAGAAGCTGTGTGGGAGAGAGCGAATCTATCTCAACAACGAATAAAATGTTCACAGTGTCTTGTGCCGGGTTGTCGTGTAGTAGTTTCTCGGTATCGACGGAGCCGGTACTTCGAAGACTCCTGAGGGCGCTGTGAGTTGCAGTTTGGACATCGCCACCAATGAAGAATCTCTAGGCCGCCACCAAATGAAGACCCCCCAGGACAGCGTTATAAGCACCTGTGCACTAGTCTTCTAGTTCAAGATTACTTCTAATCGAGATCACTTCCGTATCGCTGCTTGGTGCCCAACGTACACGAATTTGTTGATAGCTAGCTCTGCCGCCAAACATCCAGTGTACTTAGACATGTCGGGCTTGTGCTAACAGTGGCCACGGCTGGCACAGGTTGTCAATAGTGTAGCAAATCTTCACCCACAAGTTGAGTACAATATATTTATTCAAAGTGCTGTTGTATCAACTAATCTTTTGTTTGCCTGTCCAGATTCCTACGGCTACAGATCCTTTGGTTGCATTCCAGCATTTATGATTAGCAGCGAGGACGTAACATTTGGCTCCTTGGAAAATAACGGTTACCGATTCGCATAGTAACACTTGTACTAGCTGTCAGCGTGAAAGTTAAAAAAGAGATGGATAAGACTCGTGATGTTAGCGAATTTCATTGCGGTGAAGTCCTGGGTGCGCGATGCGTGAGGCTCTCCAGCTGCGACGTCGGGCGGATATTGAGCTTTTTACATCAAGGGTGTCTTGTGTGTCTCTCGATGTGGAGAAAACTGCCGCCACCAAAGTCAACCGTAGCATGCAACCACCTATTGATTATAAGAATCGCAATAAATAACGCGCAATGTAACATGGCAGCAACCTCGGCAGTTGAATGCTGGGCAACTACAACCAATGAGCACAATGGCATCGTGCCACACTTCCGCACTGTGGGATATCTCTGACCACTGCTCACTGCTCACACGAGTTCTGTGAGATTACATTCGAGATATGAGGCAGTTTGTTCACCCATTATCATATGTCAGGAACAAATTATTGAATTGTCACTATTTCTATTGCGATTCAGCCTGCTAAGTCGCCTGTGATAAATGACTTTGCGATTTGAATTCGCAGACACTAGTAAAGGACAACGGACTGCCATCTGTCCCTCTTGTCGGAACACGGAAGATCTGTATGTCAATTGTTTGGACCATCTACTAAACTCGGATGGAGGGGCGCTCTCAGACGATATATCATGCAGATATACTGCGCATTATTTCTTTCTGTGTGATTCTACTGGAGCACCATTTGTATTGCCACGACACAGCAATAATTTCAACTGTTCCCAAAGAATTTCCAATGTTCTTTGACGTATTATACACTGAAGATCCAAAGAAACTGTTACGTCTGCCTAACATCGTGTAGGGCACCTGCAAGCACGCAGAAGTGCCGCAGCACGGCGTGGCATAGACTCGAGTAATGTCTGAATTAGTGCTGGAGAGAACTGACACCATAAATAGTACAGGCTCGTATATATATCCATAAGAGGACGAGGGGGTGGAGATCTCTTCTGAACAGCACGTTGCAAGGCATCCCAGATATGCTCAATAATGTTCATGTCAGTGGAGATTGATGGCCAGCGGAAGTGTTTAAACTCAGAAGAGTGTTGCTAGTGCCACTCTGTAGCAATTCTGGACGTGTGGGGTGTCGAATTGTCCTGCTGGAATTGCCCAAGTCCGTCGGAATGCACAATGGACATGAATGGATGGAGGTGATCAGACAGGATTGTTACGTACGTGTCACCTGCCAGAGTCGTATCAGGGGTCCTATATCACCCCAATTGCACACCTCCCAGAGCATTACAGAGCCTCCACCAGCTTGAACAGTCCCCTGCTGACATGCAGGGTCCATGGATTTATGAGGTTGTCTCCACACCCGTACAAGTCCGTCTGCTCGATACAATTTGAAACGAGACTTGGCCGACCAGACAACGTGTTTCCAGTCATCAACAGTCCAATGTCGGTGTTGACGGTCCCAGGCGAGGCGTAAAGCATTGCGTCGTGCAGTCATCAAGGGTACACGAGTGGGCCTCCGGCTCCGAAAGCCCATATCGATGATGCTCCGCTGAATGGTTCTCACTAACACTTGTTGATGGCCCAGCATCGAAATCTGCAGCAATTTGCGGAAGGGTTGCACTTCTGTCACGTTGAATGATTATCTTCAGTCGTCGTTCGTCCCGTTCTTGCAGGATCTTTTTCCGACCGGATATTTGATGTTTTGCCGGATTCCTGACATTCACGGTACAGTCGCGAAATGGTCGTACGGGAAAATCCCTACTTCTTCGCTACCTCGGAGATGCTGTGTCCCAACGCTCGCCCACCGACTATAACACTAATTTCAAACTCACTTAAATCTTGATAACCTCCTTCTGTAGCAGCAGTAACCGATTTAACAACTGCGTCAGACACTTGTTGTCTTATATTGGCGTTGGCGACAACACCGTCATATTCTGCCTGTTTACATATCTCTGTATTTGAATACGTATGCCCGTACCAGTTTCTTTGGCGCTTCAGTGTACTACTCTGATGTACAGTTTATTATTTCGATATCTGACTTTCTGTTCCCATTTTATGTGAGAAAATATTCTGTAAGGGGCGTATGAGTAAATTTACACTCAAATAAAAGAACTAAATGAAAATGTGTAGAAACTGGAATAATCTTCCCACCACTGACTAATGCAAGACGCCTTGACAACTGTGATGTTTCTTGTACTGAGGAGCGCCAGAAAATTATACAGAGCTACGGACCGTTCTGAAATCAGTAAAACGGGGAGATCCATAAAAACGGACTGAAGTTATTTGTCTGTGTTAATTCTGGAGGCACGTCAGCTTGTTAAATAAATGTACTGTGCAGGATTTAAAGCCTGTCCGGTACGAATGGCCGTTTGATATGTCAATAAATCACATTACAGTCACTCAAAAAGGCAATGCATGCTCCTTTCCTCATAATCACAGCGCTATCGCTTCCTGCTTTCTGAACGAAGCTGATTATCGTGCTTCTGCTCGTCAGAATATAAACATAAACGTCACCATCATCAGCAACAAGAACAAGACGGTAATATAACGTCTTAAAACCCGCCAGACACTGTTGTGCCCTAAGGTATTTTAGTTGATCCGCCAGTCAGGAGACGTTAGCCAGTATGAAAGACAGCTTCTTACAATATAATCTGCATGGAATACGGAGTATAGCGTACTCTGTAATTTGCAACACACTTAACTTCAAAAAGAAATTGGTGCTGATGTCTGTGTACTGACCGATCGGTTAAGCATTATCGCTAGTGTTGGCCAACCTACAGAAACAATATTTCTAGGCCAGAGTACTATCACTATCCAACAGTACATCCATCCTGAAAGTGATATAGCATCTCCTAATCACCTTGAACGCATCGCTACAGGACTCCTTTATCAGCTTGGAAATTAGTATCTACCTGTCCTATACAGTACACACTACCTTACCCTGTACATCCAATCCCAATATCTCCACACAAATTACTGAAGACTACTGTTGCATCAACTTGGAGGGCTATTGGGTAATTTCGGAAGCCATCAGCTATTGCTCCCATACACTGATGATATCCCTCACCGACTCCTTCCTGCAGCAGATCCTCTCATACCCCACATTCACATACACCTCTACCCCAACATCTCTAACCACACTCCGTGAATTTCGATGATTGTGTCGTTGCTTCCTGCAGATTTAAAGACTGACACACACACACACACACACACACACACACACCCACCCACCCACCCACCCACCCACCCACACACACACACACACACACACACACACACACAATAGCAGCGGCATCACCATAGATACAGAGGCACTGCAGAAACTCAAGAAATGCTACAGAATGTCAGAACAAATGCTTAAGATGCACCAGACTGAACGCTTCACTCCCTATTAATACCTCCAAGAACTGTAAAGCATTCCATCGACTCACTGGCAGTAATTCCACATCTAATTACTCACTTCTACACAACAGCCTCTACATAACTGACAACTTCAACAAAGTTATTCACTCTCTGTTTTAATTCCCGATAACCCTCATTTCGACTACTTTCCAATAGTCTGTGAATGTACAGATACCACTGCCCCATCCTTCGCTCCAACCTTCCTCATATTCAACGACATTACCACAGAGCTGAACGCATCAGTCACAGCACATGGCATTTTCTTCCTAGAAATCGTTGCAATCCTTTATAGCACGGTTCTTGCCAATGCCACTACCCTGACCTGTGGAAATATCCGGAATCTTATACTTCCAAAACTAAGCAAACCCTCTATTGATATATTCGTTTTGTAAATAGAATCAGCCTTTTCTTGCTGCTATGTTTTTTATTTCATCCATAAACGTTTCTCCTTTTACTTTAACGAATCTTCTGTAGAATCAAGAATGATGCAGTTTTGTTTTGATATGCGATATTCAGAGATTATAAAACAGTCCACGTCTCATTTTTTACGTAAATAAGTGGTCGCTTACAGTTCTTCATGGTTTTGGTTGTCATCTGCGTTTCGTCTCATCTGGTCACACGTTGGAGGCCGCACCATAACTTCACTATTGATACTTCCTACTATTACTCCATCTGAGTGTTTAGACGTATCCTCTTTCAACACATGCATTAACATTAGAATGCGTGTCTATCCAGCTGTTAATCAGAGAGGCTTCTGTCCAACTTCTCCTCTAATGACCAACTCTTGTATATCTTATCCATCTCCTACCTTAAACAACTTAACAACAAAAATCTGCTATTTTTGTGCCCTTCGATCTCAAAAAAGCCTTTGACTGCGAATGGCATTCTGGCCTCCTTTACAAGCTCGAGACCAACGTACTTAAAACTGTTAATGTCCACCTTGCTATCGAATGGACTATTCTTTTTGAATGTCAACAACACCATGTCCCATATCTGCCATCCCAATAAAGATGTATTTCAAGGCTCTGTCCAGCCTCCACTCCTATGCTTCGTTTACACTGCTCACATGCCTAAGCCGACTCCTCCTGTCCACCTTCTTCAGTACGCTGATGTCACCACGTTCGTAGACCGTTACCCTACCCTGCAAAACTTCTAGTCGTTCCGCAAGCTCCATCTTAACCGTTGCACAGCCAGAGGCTCTTCAAGATGAATCCCGACAAAACCTATGCAACAATTATAGGACGATTCACCATCAGCGTCTGGATCCATGACTTTACCAAAAAACAAACATTAAAATACCTTGGACTAATGATCTACCGCCAGTTTACGTCGGAACCAACCTAATAACTATTCGACAGAAATCCCACAATACACTAGAACTACTAAAATCACTAACTGGCCGGTCATAAGGGTGCAATCCTCCACTATACCCCCCCTCATCTACAAAACCTAGATCTAACATTCCATGTACAAATGCTGTCTGGATATTCGCTCTATCAAAGTTCTACCACTACCTCCAAATACTTGAGCTCCACGAGTTCCACGTTGTCTTTCACATTCGTTTACCTTTGCCCACGTGAATCTTATCAAATTCGTTCCCCTCTTCACTCATCCTGAGCACCTTCGTATAACCTACACTATTCCTACACATCCCCCTTATTTACGCTCCAGTTTACAGTCCCGGTATGCTGTCACGTCTGAACCGAAATATCCCACCAACCCTAGACCTTAACACACCCAATATCATCTAGCAACGAAATTTTAACCGACTTACCTATACTTTTCTTCTGTACAACATGGTACAGCCTATATCCTAAACTTATATCCCGTTTCCGTGTCCTGGCCCCCGCTGCAAACCACCCCTCATTTCCATTTTACAAACCAACCCATCCATTTTTATAGCAACATTCTGCAAAACCTGTCACCTTCTCTCTACTAACTTTATCCTTTTCCAGAGTAGTTCTTTCCAGTATCAATCAACGTGTAGTGCTTCTTTTCAAGACCCTCCCATTTCTTCATCATATTTTCTGTGTTTGAAAACCAAAAATAATGTAAAAAAAACGATATTTTTAACATCATTGTATTTTACATATGTTAGAAATACATGTTAAAAACACATGTAAACATTTTATGTTTATACTTTTATCGTAGTGATCTACGTATTTTACAGAAATCTGACTGATCAACGGAATGATTGTTCCTCTGAAACACCTCTGCCCCCCCCCCCTCTGTTGTTTCTGTAAAGAAATAAGAGAAACCAGATCATTAAACTCTGTGAATACAGGCCAAGATGTTTAGACTTGTTTGTAGCTTAGTTCTATGTAATGGAAAACCTTGAAAACTTTCAACTCGATCCATCCCACGAGCGTTGCACGTTACACATACAGCGAGAGGACGGGTTATATTTTCTCGACGTTATTGTTGTAGTAACAACAAGTGGTCCGAAGGACTATAGCATATGCAGGAACTGCACCTACTTGATTCCATGCCACGTGACGTCAGTACCCTTCAGAGAGGAGTTCCGTGCTCAGGACACAGGTCCATTTGCTGTCAGGCAAAGTATAAATAACCAGAGTGGCACACCTCGCATACTCCTTTGTAATGTCCGAGAAGATCGTAGAGATGCTTGAGAAACATGGCTTCCAATGTAATACCTACGAAGCAAAACTAAAAGGTTTGCAACTGTGTTAAAATTATCTAGGTTTCTAAACATGGGGTGTACACCGCAAACCGAGCAACAATTGCATTTCGGATGTTAGACAAAACAGAAGAAGCTTACAACAAAAATGTAAAGAAACCAATGTTACACTCATCTCAAGATTCAACCAACTCATCTTTTGCTGAGCAGTGTCTCACCTGTGAGCATGATACCAGCAACGTGGTCCAAGGGCCGAGCCACTGGTAAAATGCAGTAATGGATTCGATCATGAATAGCGTATCAGATAATGAAATCAACAGGTACGTATGTTTTAGTTTCAATAGACCACGGGATCCGCAATCGATATGCACAGGGAAGGTATTTCGGCTGTAAGGTCGGCGTTCAGTTTGTCCGTTTCATGGTTTCGTTGGAGTCAACACATCGAACAGTGGAGATCTGTCCAAAACACACCCAAAGGAGGCAGATAGTGATGGGATGGAAGTATAACAAGAATAACTCAGCTACAAATTTAAAAATCTAGAAATTATTGTATCTGTATATTCTGCTAAAATGTACTTGTTATTAAACAGCAGTCTCCCTGACTTCCAAGTAGTTACTATCGCTTTGATTTGATATTTTTCATTCAGCCATTAATAAATCCGTTACATATTTACAGGTAGTAAATAAAACTACGCTGTGCGCTAGTTAGTCGTATTCGATAAGGCACACTGCCAGTAGCGAAAAAGACACGAGTTCATATTCATGTATGAGCATTCTGTGGACTTGAATCGGTACAGATATTGCCTGTTTTATGTGTAGTGTAATCTGCAAGTGGTAGGTAGGCATGCCAGCACCTTAAGAGGTGCAAAGGAAATAAATCCCTCTATAACTTGAGGTAAATGGGGACTGCATTAACAAAGTATGACGGAACTGAAGAATGTCTTTACAAAATGTTGTTGTGTTGCTATGGGTATGATAATCGTTGTAGTCGTGTGACCGATACGTACTTGTCGAAGTCTCAGAAAAATTACTGCCACCATTCTGTTAAAGCAAAATATATATGAACTCTCAAGTTTTATTTGAACACCACAGTAGATTATTGCACATGATCCTCTTGCAAGTATATGCCCTCGTCGTCCTCCAGCATGTGAATTGACTTAACTAGCTAGTTGTTGCATGACCTATAGCTTAAAGAATAATCCGAACTACATTGTAACTCTTTTCTCACATATCAAAAGAACTGTAAGATGGTTCAAATGGCTCTGAGCACTATGGGACTTAACATCTTAGGTCATCAGTTCCCTAGAACTTAGAACTACTTAAACCTAACTAACCTAAGGACATCTCACACATCCATGCCCGAGGCAGGATTCGAACCTGCGACCGTAGCAGTCCCACGGTTCCGGACTGCATCGCCTAGAACCGCACGGCCACCGCGACCGGCGAACTGTAAGAGATCCGACACTTTTGAACGCGGAGACTAATCTTTTATATTGACCACTCGTTTTGTTTTGTAGTTTGGTTTTTACTCAAGACATAAAGTAAAGTTTGAATAGTCATAATTCAGAAAATATTCCTTCCTTTACGTAATTTTTACAAGGAAGAGAAACATTTTATACTTGTTTAACACTGAATGATCTCTTTGATTTTTCAGGAAACGTATCTCCCTGGTTAAAGTGTTAATCAATCAATCAATTAATTAATTAATTTCCAGTCTTCTAGTGGGTCCCCGTTAAACATTTATTCCGATTTCGATGAAATTATTGTTTGGTTCCAATATAAATACTGTTGATATATTTATTATAGTGATCCGGGCGTAGGCGTTATCACTGAAATGAAATATTAATAGACAAAAATAAATATTTATCACAAACATGTGGCTACAGGCAGATAGGTTGTGTTTTCATGGCTGTTACCGAATGTTGCCCGATGATCGTCTATGTAGTAATATATTTATAGTACAGCGTATCACATTAGAAGTTCAGTCTGTTACGTAGAGTCTGAATGTCACTGGCAGCATAAAAATTTCAGAACCAAGATCTGAACTGCCCAACTCACTACTCAGTCTATTAAGCACCGGAAACACTGATTACAAAATGTGGATTCAAATTTAATTTGGATTACTCTAGTAAGAGGAATTTGATTTTATTATCGGTTAGAGTATCACTCTCCACACGTGTTCCATTGCCGAAATGAACTTTTCGGTTTGAACCAGGCGCAAAGTCTTTATAACTGACGTGTTGACGTAATTGCTCCTTTCAGCACCTCAAAATTAGATCCCGCTATTCGTTTTATGGCCGTTCAGATCACAGTCTCAATTATAAAATGGCAACAACAAGAGAAGTATGCAGGTTACTGATTGTCTTAAGCTTAGAGAAGGAATATATCTCGTTAATGAGTGGATTCCCGAGTAGTAAAAGTAATTGCCTTGCAGATAAAGATAACTGTTAACGGGAATAGATAAGATGGAGGTAATTCAAAACAACTTTGTATTAACTTCGCTCAGTCACTATTGTGTTGGTGTGACTATGAATGTAAGAACGTTAAAGTGCTAATTTATTTATTGTTACACGCTGATAAGCTGGTAATTTCCTGGCACTAGCACATTTTTTTCGCCGTTTTACATAGCGATAAATTAGTGGAAGAAGTAGTTGGTTGGAAACTACGCCAAGACAGCCCTTGGTAACACCAGCTGAGCAGCGGCACGCTGGGAGTGGCACTAACCTTGACAGAACGCACCAAGGTCATGCAGCTGTTTCTATCTGTGTCGTCTAAAACCCAGACAACATCTATTATCGAGACATACCAGCTCAGGCCACACTCCCACAATGCATCAGTTATTGTTTTTTGAATTTTTCAGCTACGGATTGCTGTAGTGGACTTCACATTGATTTTGATTACGATCAACATTCATTCTAGTGCTCGGCAAATATGAGGCATACCTGAGACTGTCAGAGTCGTTCAAAGCCAGACATAGTTTATTTTTTATTCAGGATATCACTGTCATATACATATCTGACTGAGCTTATGATTGTATTGTGTTCTCAAAAGTAAGCGAGTGATAATAGCGTAATGGGATGAGTTTTTTTTTATATTTTCGAAGTGATGAAAGTTTGAAAGTTTCGGGTGCAATCCCTGGCTCATAACAAGATTTGTAATGCAGTGTAGGTTGAATTTCTTCGCATGTGTCAGTACTATAATGAAATTTTGTGATAGGGGCAAACTTTGTTAGACTTTAGTAGCAACATGGTGTTTGGAGGTTACTCTATTAATCACATGTGCTATTCCACTAATTGCTCAATACGGCTGAGAACGATTTTTGAACAGTTTCGAGGGCACTGGTCTGTGTTGGCAAGGTGCGTTGTAGTCTTGAAATTTGCCGAAATTTTATTGAAACCAGTCCTCAAGGACACCCGAGTGTTAATGTACCCCTCTACGATGCGGAGAAATTCATGATATTGCCTCCTAAAGATGCACACACTTCACAACTACCACAAGGTACTTGCATTTCGGCCGAGCGGTTCTAGGCCCTGCAGTCTGGAACCGCGCGACCGCTACGGTCGCAGGTTCGAATCCTGCCTCGGGCATGGATGTATGTAATGTCCTCAGGTTAGTTAGGTTGAAGTAGTTGTAACTTCTAGGGGACTGATGACCTCAGAAGTTAAGTCCCATAGTGCTCAGAGCCATTTGAGCTTGATCTTCATTGTTTTCCCGTGTTGGCACAAACGCTGATGCACGTAAATTTCTCCATTTCCCAGAGCCCTAATTAGTTGACTCTTAGCAAAAACCGAAAAGCCTTTCATTTACCCAAGGAGAGCAATTGCTTAGTATATATTAATTGGCTAGTCTCGTGATTTGTAATGCTCTGTTATGCTTTCTGTTTTTTTTTTCAGTACATTCTTCATAGACAGGTACCATATGTTTCCAATCCAATATCGTTTAATTTAACAACCATCCTGTACTGGATGTGGTCAACCTATTTGGTTTGAAAGATTTCCAACATAAAGGACTGCTCTTCTTCTATGTGAACAAAATATTTTCCGCTGTTGAAGCTGAAATGCATCATGAGGTTCAATGAAAGAAATTTCACAACATCTAAAAAGTTTCAATAGCAGCTTTTCTTTAAGATAGTTTTTAGCTATGTTCTTGTGACTTAACGTAAATGTATTTTTTTGCTGTAGTAAACTGCTTACACTTGCTGCCAAAAAGAGTTGTGCAGTTGAAAAGAACAGAGACAATGAATACAGATTATTTGTTCCCAAAAGTATAATGGAATTGCAAATGAAGATGCTAGATTCAAGCTCACGATGACGTAAAAGTGCCTTAGTCCTGGTTGGAGTGAGAGTCTCTCAGTTAGTGTGTACTTGCCGAAGATTTGTTGACCCGCAATTCTTGCAGTTACTTATCATAGCCTATAAATAGTTATTGGGTTGGAAACGAAGTCCGAATAGACCTAAACGTGTTCTTTCATCGAGAGATCAAGAGTTTCTAATAGCTACTAGGCTATGGTGAGTGGTTTGCAAAAAAAAAAAAAAAAAAAAAAAAAAAAAAAAAAAAAAAAAAAAAAAAAGCTTCTCCCTTGGTATTACCGGACTTCACTGAGCTCAGCCTTAATGATATGTGTGAGATCACTTCATGTCTCCATCGGGTTCAACATCAGATAGTGTGAAATCGGAATTCTCGACGTCCTTTTTGATAGAATACATCGACACACAGCCTTATTGTCACCCACAACCCCACAACAGTTCAAGGTGGACAATTCTCCATATAACCCACAGAACACGTTGATATTATTTAATATCTGCCCATTTCTTTCTCCCTTTCCGATCAAGCTGGCAGTCTATCTGTTCTCTGTAAGCCACTGACATACTCTGCATTCAGTAAGCTGTCTTATAACATAGTTGCTCTTGAAATCGCGTGACGTTTTGCCATTTGATGCGCGGAATTTCCTCTGCATTATTAGTAATGAGCAGGTCTCTTGATAACAGAGAGTTCACTGAGTATTTTCTGAAATGTGAAGTTCTTCGATTTTCTGGACACTACTATAGATCCACCATAGTAAGTCCGTAAAACCGGCAAATAAAAAAAAAATTTAAAAAAAACTCCTTTGTGTTCCAATATTTACGAGTAGCGCTAATTTCATATTAGTTCTTAAATATATAATGAAATTTTAAACATTTAGTTGGCTGTGTTCCAGCAACCGTATGCTATTTAATTACAGGACGTATATACAAACACTTTGGTTGCACAAAATTTTGTCAATGAGCAGGATTCGACTGCACTTGGGCGATACCCAAGATATATAAGTATCACATGGAATTTTTTATGAAAATTGCCCTAGTGCAATCGAAAACTTGATCAATTGACAAAATTTTATGCAACCGAAATGGCTGTATATACGTCCCGTAATTAAATGTATCAGATAAGAACGATGTAAATAACCAAGGAAAGATTTTTCGTACTTTCTTGTGTTTCATTCTATAAACTAACCGCGTCAAACATTTGCAAAATATAACAGTGAAGTAATTTCACAGCAGACAGTCACATAGGAAACAAGACCATTCAAATGGAAAAATTCTGTCGTAGAAAGCTCAGATTTATTTTAGTATTGTCATGGGAGCTAAACGTTCGGTAAGGTTCCCAGCGACTGCAACGATTCGTTAACAAAATTTGCACGTTAACAAAACTACTTCATTTATACATGGCATTGATGCACCACGTGTTACTTGAGCCTTCCAGACGGCTCTAAACAAGTTGTGAAGGGGTTTTACAGTGAACAGGTGAACAACTTGCGAAGTTATCCGTTAATTCGAGCAGTACTATCACCTTCATCACCGCCGCCAGTCATTTACAGAACTGGTTTCCTTTTACGTAAACAATTAGTGCTACTGTGGCTGGCCCTGCCTGTGCTCTGCTCCCTTAGAAAGCATGTGTCGGATATAGCTTTGGGTTCCACAATTTACATGAGGGGGAATTGGAACCGGCAGAGGTGCTCAAACCAGTTAGTCCGAGGTGACATTAAAATTCTTCGGCTATATTTAACACGCGTATCACTTCCAGAGGCAGCTGGAATAGCGAAGCTGAATGAGGAAAGCGCACTTGCCGAATCAAATCGGAGCAAAAATTCTTTGACTGTTAATAAGGGTCAACATATGCTACCTTAATTTTCATTGATGCTTTTGAGAAGGAATGTTACCTTCTTTCTGACAACAGCAATCAACTTCTATGATACGTAAAAAAATGTAACATTAACGGGAGAGAATGAAAGTGATACCCCTATTAATTTACCGTCATGGAAGAAGAATGACGGAAGATATTCTGGAATCAAAAATAGTTACATACTAGGGACGGATATTATTCACAGAAAGCATAATTGATTATGAAAACACTTACGATGGGAAATCCACTCTTCCTACATGATCGCACATATGCCAAGAATTTGGTTTCCGTAGAATTTCTTAAAGTATGTGAATCCAGCTTACAGCTTTTCTAACCGGCATCGAGATCGTTTGGATGAAAGGGAAATTGTGGAGCAGTGGTTCTCAGAGTCCGATAATGCGGACTCCCTTTTTATTCGGAAAGTGAATCTGCGGAGCAATGTCATAAGTAATTTATTCTAAAGATACAAGATTGTTGCTCAGGGAACGAAATTTCAACTGAAAACGCAGTAACTTACAATAACACAGTAACAATATAGTAATAAAGAAAATACAGTAATAGAGTACAGTAACTGGAAATCAGTGTCCACTTGATAAACAATGTTCCGGAATGTGGGATCACTAATGTGAAGATTAAAATTCTTTGTGTTTTTCGACAATTCCACTGAAGTGTGGAATAAGTTTTGTCACCATCAATATTAGGTCTCATTACACAGTAAGACGATTTCGTTTTAAGGTTTTAATACTGCAAAGAGCAGGAAAGGTTTTCTCAAGTAACTAAGTGTTAGGAAAAGGCATGAAATGTTGCAGTGCCTCTTCAGACAACTCTTCGTACTCACAACCCACACGTAACCAAAAGCTACGAAGTTAATGTTCTTTGTAAACATTTTTCCATGAAATATTGCAGCGTAGTTCCAATATCTGTTCTTGTCCTGGGTCAGAGAGAGTTCGCCTTTAGTGAACGGATCTTCAGTCTAGCAATTACCAGATTGTGGGATAGGGAAATATTCCCGAAAACTTACAGCTAATGCTATCAAGTGACTTACATGTGTTCTGCATTTCAGCAGAGAGTTTATCACCCGGATAATCAAAAAAGTCCCTGAGAATTGGAAATGATGAATCGTTATTGTTCTGTACTCGTACTGCTCACAGTTGCATTTTGTTAATTGTAGCTTCAACTTTACTCTCAACCTCCTCGATATTAACGTTTCTTCCTAGTAGGCCTTAGTTAAATTCGTTGAGAAAGGGGAAGATATCCACCAAATAGGCCACTTTACACAACGAATCAAAATCACGCAATTTGTCGCTTGAAAAACAATGTTGCTTGTCTAAATGAAACAAGCACCCTTCATCGTGCACCTCAGAGAAGCGATATAGAACTTTCGCTCTTGACAAACGACGCACTACAGTATATAAGAAAGTTAATTGTGTTCATTGCCAATTTTTTCACATAAACCTGTGGAAAGATGGGAACTTCACTCAGAACAAATTTCAAATCCACAAGCATTTTTCTTGGTGCTAAAGCTTTTCTGTGTATGAAGCAATGAGTGGACTACTTCTGATGCTAAAAGTTGTACTCGAGCCATTAGGCCTGTATTCCAACCTGTAAAAATTCCATAACAAAGAGAGAATTTCTCTCGCTTGAAGTAGTCCTATATAACGGTTGACCAGCTTCAGGGCAGAAATTTAATAAAGGAGAGATAGTACTTTCTTGTTAGTAGCTGAGAAAAATACTTCTTGGATAACAGCTGTGATTTACATTTTATTACAATACTTTTCTAAATGACACTTGCCTGTTGATATTAGCAAACAGGAAGTAGTGCAAATTAAAATGTCATTGGTGTTTTTTGCAGGACTCCAGTGAGAGCCATTTACGAGCTATCGTATTTTGAAAAGTTCCCACACCGACACTTGTACAAGACCTGTGGTAGCACACACTAAAGAACAACGCAACTGTATACACTAGTTATGCGGATTAGGACCAGTAACGAGACAGTTGACCATCACACGATGTGTTTAAAATGACCACCGTCAGCGGTAATACACGCTTCCAGTTTGGTATGGAACGACTGCTGCACACGTGCTTTCATTTCAGCGGAGATGTTCGAGCAGGCTGCAATAATAAGTCGCTGCACATCATCTTACAGAGCTGGTACGTCCTTGTAGACAACGTCTTTCAGCTTTCTCCACAGAAAGAAGTCTATAGGCGTCAAATCCGGAGAACGGGCCGGCAAAGGTACTCGTGCAAGTCCTCTGCGCCAAATCCAACGATTTGGAAACAATTCTTGAAGACATGTCGAAGTGCTTCGTACACTATGGGCTGGGCAGTCATCATTTTGGTACCACAGGATTTTCCTAGTCTGCAGAGGAGCAACTTACACCATCCGTGGAAGATGGTATGCTATGAGGCTGCGATACTTGTGCGTGTTCAGTGTTCGTCTATGAAGAAATGGCCTATGAGATGATGGTTCTCTATCGTACACCACACGTTTACACTCCATGGACGCTGACGTTCCATCTGACGGAGTCATCGAGGATTGTCAACAGACCAAAAGTGGATATTTCGACGTTTTGGTAAATGTATCTTCATCACTAAACAAGATACATAATCCATCTGGAGCATCCTGTTTTAATACGAAAGCACAGAAGTTAAAGATTCTCGTAATCGTTTCCATGCAGCTCTCTATGAAGAGAGACGTGATAGGGATGGAACCTATGTCACTGGAGAATGCGTAGGAAACTTGCCTGACTGATGCCACTTCGAGGCGCTTCAGTCCGGAACCGCGCTGCTGCTACGTTCGGAGGTTCGAATGCTGCCTCGGGCATGGATGTGTGTGATGTCCTTAGGTTAGTTACGTTTAAGTAGTTCTACGTCTGCACACGTCTGCACTGATGACCTAAGATGTTAAGTCCCATAGTGCCTGGAGCCATTTGAACCATTTTTTCGATGCCACTTCCTCGTGCGGTTGCGCAGGAGCTAATGTGCGTGTCAGTTGCAACAGCAGTAAGGACATTAATTTCTCCCTCTTATGTCGTCGGTTTGATCCTTCTGTTAGGTTGTCTAGGTGTTATACAATCACTTTCACGTAACTGGGTGAAGAGGTTGATAAATAATTGCCGATATGGTTGACATCTATTGGGATATCTTACCGCATACACCGTACAAGAACGAACTGCATTCCTCCTACACTCTCCATATACCGTGAGCATGTCAGCTTTTTCCATGTTAGTAAAAGATATCGTCCACTCACAACTTGCTGCCTGGACTGACACACACTAACTTATTCAAATGGCTCTGAGCACTATGCGACTTAACTTCTGAGGTCATCAGTCGCCTAGAACTTAGAACTAATTAAACCTAACTAAACTAAGAACATCACACATCCATGCCCGAGGCAGGATGCGAACCTGCGACCGTAGCGGCACACTAACTAACTAGCAAGTTGCAATGCACTCAAGGAACACACAAGGACACTGTGAGCAAACATAACAACATCGTACCTAGCAAATACGCAAGTTGAATAGCACAAACAAGTGTCGGCGTGGAAACTTTTCAAAGTACGCTGTTTCGTAGAAACCTCTCACTAGAATCTTTCAAAAAACACCAGTGACATTCTGATTTACCCTACTTATACTCTGTTAATGGCAACAGACATTACTGAATTTAAAAAGTGTGGGTTCGCTCAAAAAATACAGTTTGTAAGTATTATTACAATCTGTTTATTAGGCAACAATACGTGCCCCTGACTACCAATCTATTCTGTGAAAACAGTTCATCAATAGCACTTTCTATTTCCACAATATCTGCGGTGCAAGTTTTAGATGATTCACCCTGATACAAATGTATTGTGTGATGAATATCTTGCATCCAGTAGAAACTGCAATCTGTATCAATTTTGACTAACAGGAAACACTGAGTAAGTACAAAGGAGAGCAAAGCAATTAATCATATGTCTGCTTGACTTGCTAAGGTTTCTATGAATGATTTTGCAAAATTTGAACTGGCTGACTCCACAAGAAAATCATTTGTTGTCTTGCGAAAATCCGCTTAGGAAATTTCTTGTATATGTCTTCAGGGCAGAACCCATGAATCTAACTGAAACCTCGCTGGTAGTGACCGTGAATATATAACGGGGCTCTTAAGAGCTCACTCAGAAGCTTCTTATTGCCAAATCTCACCCGTGAATTGAACATAAGTAAATCGTAACATACGGTATGTTAGAAAGTGATTTGTAGTGTACAGATGTACATACAAAGGAAAACAATTATACAAACACCCTTTCGTTGTGTGTCCAATACAAGACACTAAAAGCGTCAAGGACTGTAACTAAACCGTCTGCCTCTGGAGCAACAATGTATGTATGACGAAAGCCAGTGGCGCCCGGATAAGCAGCAGGTTGTGGTTTCGGAATAATCTCGCATCACAGGCCACTTTAGCTCAATGATATGGATCTACGTACACTTCTGAGCAATGTACTAGAGAAATAAAAAATCGTGATCGTAGGGCGTGCTTTCGACGACGTGAGAATTACGAACTGTAGGTGTTCTCAAAAGCAATTTGTAGGTGTCCCTCCCCTTCCCCCATTTCCCCTGACCATGTACTCGGTATGCAATGCTTCAGGACGGAAGTAACTTTTTCATGATTTGCCACTGCCAAGTATGCAGAGCAATGAAATTTGGGCTATACACAGAAAATACTGCTGCAGTATAGTACACACACACACATACACACACACACACAAGGTAACTGAAAGAACTACGCAATGAGGCGAACAGAAATGACACATTTCATAAAGACAATAATTACACTGAAGTCACCGCGATTTATGATGGTCCCCTGGACGTTATATGGTTCTTATTAGGGTGTGTGATCAACACGCATGCAACATGGTCCAATGCTGGCCACAAGGCTGGTAGCGATATCTTATGGTAAGACGTTCCATTCCTTCACGAGGGCGGCTAACAATTGCTGTACGATCATCGGTGAACAAGAATGTTCTGCAGAACGTCCCGCCAACGCATCACACATTTGATCGATAAAATTTAAGTCGGGGGAACGGCCAAGCCAGTCCATTCGCCGAATATCCTTTCGTTCCAAAAGTTCGAATGCCCGCACAGTTAAATATGCTCACTCATTTTCATCCATAACAATGAATTCAGGGTCGAATGCAACCCTGAAAACATGCTCACGTGGAAAGAGTACAGTGTCAAAATAACGTTGACCGGTACGTGCATCATTTAAAAGATTTGGAGGTCAGTACGCCCACTAAACATTATGCCTCCCCAAACTCTAACACCTCGACCACCAAAACGATCACGTTTGACAATGTTCGTGGGTGCTTTACGAGTGTGTATCTCCCGTCATATGAGGCTACGTACAGCGTTGTCTAACACGATTGTTTTGCTTGTAAGTACAATCTTCTGGCCAGCTCGGTCGCCTAGTCTCTCTCCCCGTGATTTTCCTCTGTGAGGCAAATTGAAGGGTGAGGTGTACTCAAATAATCCCCGCACACTGTAAGAGTTACAGCAGAACATTGAAAAGGCTATAACTACTACTCCTTAGGCAGAGCTGCTACGTGTCTCTCAGAGCTTGATAAATTGAATACAGAGCTACAAGGACGTTCAAAGGTGGGTAAAATGGCTCTGAGTACTATGGGACTTAACATATCAGGTCATCCGTCCCCTAGAACTTAGAACTACTTAAACCTAACTAACCTAAGGACATCACACACATCCATGCTCGAGGCAGGATTCGAACCTGCGACCGTAGCGGTCGCGCGTTTCGAGACTGAAGCGCCTAGAACCGCTCGTACATGGACGTCAACGGTGTCTGTTTGCAGTATCTTCTGTGATGATCATAAGGAATGATCACTCCCGCGTCAGTCTTATTGTAAATATTTTCCGGGCCAGTTTTATGTTGCCCACACTGTATGACATTCTGAACGAGACTGAATCCCAACAACGGTATTCTTAGTCAAAGCCTCTATACAGTCAGCAGCGCCCTCTGGATTCAATCTACCAGCTTGTGGAGAAAGTCTGTTTGTATTGGTGCACGTTTATGAATCCAATTCCTGATGTTGGCCATGAAGACGATCACAGCTTTGGCTCAACGAGTACAAAATTTAGACTACACAGATTCCTATGGTTTGGTTACACAATAGAATGATAACTGAAATACAAATCTAAAAATGCAGCATCTCTCATAATTTAAAAGTTTCATTTTTTATTAATTTTTTGTTTTGTTTAATATACTGAGACGGACAGATACATTATGTTCTAATGATTCACCAAGTCGCTATGGCCGAGTGGTTCAAGGCGCTTCAGTGCGGAACCGCGCTTCTGCTGCGGTCGCAGGTTCGAATCCTGACGCCGGCATGGATGCGTGTGATGTCCTTAGGTTAGTTAGGATTCAGTAGTTCTAAGTCTATGGGACTGATGAACTCAGATGTTCAGTCCCATAGTGCTTAGAGCCATTTGAACCATTTTTGATGCACCAAGGTTTCTACTTTTAACGAAAGAAAAGGGACAAGACACATTGACATACCACAAGCAACGTTTACATCATTGTGATAAAATAGTTTTACTACAGCTTATTTAAAAAGGGAAATGGATAGGTTCAAGTTAGATATAGCGGGAATTAGTGAAGTTCGATGGCAGGTGGAACAAGACTTCTGGTCAGGTGACTACAGGGTTAAAAACACAAAATCAAATAGGGGTAATGCAGGAGTAGGTTTAATAATGAATAGGAAAATAGAAATGCGGGTAAGCTACTACAAACAGCATAGTGAACGCATTATTGTGGCCAAGATAGATACGAAGCCCACACCTACTACAGTAGTACAAGTTTATATGCCAACTAGCTGTGCAAATGACGAAGAAATTGAAGAAATGTATGATGAAATAAAAGAAATTACTCAGATAGTGAAGGGAGACGAAAATTTAATAGTCATGCATTACTGGAATTCGAGTGTAGGAAAAGGGAGAGAAGGAAACGTGAATATGGATTGGGGCTAAGAAATGAAAGAGGAAGCCGCCGGGTAGAATTTTGCACAGAGCATAACTTAATCATAGCTAACACTTGGTTTAATAACCATGAAAGAAGGTTGTATACATGGAAGAACCCTGGAGATACTAAAAGGTGTCAGATAGATTATATAATGGTAAGACAGAGATTTAGGAACCAGGTTTTCAAGTGTAAGACATTTCCAGGGGCAGATGTGGACTCTGACAACAATCTATTGTTATGACCTGTAGATTAAAACTGAAGAAAGTGCAAAAAGGTGGGAATTTAAGGAGATGGGACCTGGATAAACTGAAAGAACCAGTGGTTGTACAGAGTTTCAGGGAGAGCATAAGGGAACAATTGACAGGAATGAGGGAAAGAAGTACAGTAGAAGAAGAATGGGTAGCTTTGAGGGATGAAGTAGTGAAGGCAGCAGAGGATCAAGTAGGTATAAAGACAAGGGCTAGTAGAAATCCTTGGGTAACAGAAGAAATATTGAATTTAATTGATGAAGGAGAAAATATAAAAATGCAGTGAATGAAGCAGGCAAAAAGGAATATAAACGTCTCAAGAATGAGATCGACAGGAAGTGCAAAATGGCTAAGCAGGGATTGCTAAAGGACGAATGTAAGGATGTAGAGGCTTATCTCACTATGTGTAGGATAGATACTGCCTACAGGAAAATTAAAGAGACCTTTGGAGAAAAGAGAACCACTTGTATGAACATCAAGAGCTCAGATGGAAACCCAGTTATAACCAAAGAAAGGAAAGCAGAAAGGTGGAAGGAGTATATAGAGGGTCTATACAGGGGCAATGTTCTTGAGGACAATATTATGGAAATGGAAGAAGATGTAGATGAAGATGAAATGGGAGATACGATACTGCGTGAAGAGTTTGACAGAGCACTGAAAGACCTGAGTCGAAATAAGGCCCCGGGAGTAGACAACATTCCATTAGAACTACTGACGGCCTTGGGAGAGCCAGTCCTAACAAAACTCTACCATCTGGAGAGCAAGATGTATGAGACAGGCGAAATACCCTCAGACTTCAAGAAGAATATAATAATTCCAATCCCAAAGAAAGCAGGTGTTGACAGATGTGAAAATTACCGAACAATCAGTTTAATAAGCCACAGCTTCAAAATACTAACACGAATTCTTTAGAGACGAATGGAAAAACTAGTAGAAGCCGACATCGGGGAAGATCAGTTTGGATTCCGTAGAAATACTGGAACACGTGAGGCAATACGACCTTACGCCTTATCTTAGAAGAAAGATTAAGCAAAGGCAAACCTACATTTCTAGCATTTGTAGACTTAGAGAAAGCTTTTGACAATGTTGACTGGAATACTCTCTTTCAAATTCTAAAGGTGGCAGGGATAAAATACAGGGAGCGAAAGGCTATTTACAATTTGTGCAGAAACCAGACGGCAGTTATAAGAGTCGAGGGGCATGAAAGGGAAGCAGTGGTTGGGAAGGGAGTAAGACAGGGTTGTAGCCTCTCCCCGATGTTATTCAATCTGTATATTGAGCAAGCAGAAAAGGAAACAAAAGAAAAATTCGGAGTAGATATTAAAATCCATGGAGAAGAAATAAAAACTTAGAGGTTCGCCGATGACATTGTAATTCTGTCAGAGACAGCAAAGGACTTGGAAGAGCAGTTGAATGGAATGGACAGTGTCTTGAAAGGAGGATATAAGATGAACATCAACAAAAGCAAAACGAGGATAATGGAATGTAGTCGAATTAGAGGGAATTAGATTAGGAAATGAGACACTTAAAGTAGTAAATGAGTTTTGCTATTTGGGGAGCAAAATAACTGATGATGGTCGAAGTGCAGAGTATGTAAAATGTAGACTTGCAATGGCAAGGAAACCGTTTCTGAAGAAGAGAAATTTGTTAACATCGAGTATAGATTTAAGTGTCAGAAAGTCATTTTTGAAAGTATTTGCATGGAGTGTAGCCATGTATGGAAGTGAAACATGGACGATAAATAGTTTGGACAAGAAGAGAATAGAAGCTTTAGAAATGTGGTGCTACAGAATAATGCTGAAGATTAGATGGGTAGATCACATAACTAATGAGGAAGTATTGAATAGGATTGGGGAGAAGAGAAGTTTGTGGCACAACTCGACCAGAAGAAGGGATCGGTTGGTAGGACATGTTCTGAGGCATCAAGGGATCACCAATTTAGTATTGGAGGGCAGTGTGGATGGTAAAAATCGTAGAGGAAGACCAAGAGATAAATGCACTAAGCAGATTCAGAAGGATGTAGGTTGCAGTAGGTACTGGGAGATGAAGAAGCTTGCACAGGCTAGAGTAGCATGGGGAGCTGCATCAAACCAGTCTCAGGACTGAAGACCACAACAACAACAACAACAACAACAACAACAACAGCTTATCAATTGAGACACAAAAGATAATGCAAGAAAGTGAAATTAAACTCACAGCTGCCGCATAGAAAGTACTTTCATTCAGACTACACATCAGTATCCTTAATTAGCCATATTTTAAAACTGTAAGGGGCGATCAAAAAGTTACCGCTTGAGGGTGTTGCTGCAACGCATATGCAACATAGCGCCAGTCAAGCGCGGGTATACGCCACCGATATGAAGGCAAGGGATTAGCGTGTCATTCACGTCTTTCCAAGGTGCGTGTGGTAAATGCGCAAATATCAACTATGGCGATGTTTTTAGCAAATGTGTCTAAACATGACTAACGTTCTTTTATTGTTTTCTTCGGTGCAGAAAGACGAACATCGACAGCAATCCATAGGAGAATGAAGAATATATATGGGGCAGTATGTCCGTCGAAAACCAACGTTGTGGAATGGTGCGCCAAGTTCCATGTTGATCGTGGTTCAAAATAAGATGCCGAACAATCTGGGAAGCCAGACTCACCGATTACGGAGAAGTACGAGACAATTGAGCACCCGCCCTATGATCCTGTCCTCTCCCCATGCGATTATCACGCATGCGGTGCCTTGAAAAAGGGTTTGAATGGTCGATGATTCCTGTCGGACGCAAATGTGGAACAGACAGTTATAGACTTCACACAACAGAACACAGTGTTTTACCAAACGGGTATCTCCAACCTGTTGCGTCGTTGGCATGATTGCCTCAATGCTGAGGTGATTTTGCCTAACTGCATACCGATACTGGACCTGCGGAAAACTTTTTAACCACTCTTATACTTCTTCTGATACTATTTTTAAGAGCATGGAAGAAATTTTTACAGCACCGTCAATGGGACGATCTTCTGTGAAAGAGCACAAACCCTTACTGAAGAAGAGTGAAACAGTTAAGGACCCTAGCCTTCCATAACGATCGGTCGCGGCATTTGCCTCAGATAATTTGAGGAAATCACAAGAAAATCTAAATACGGATCGACTGACGGCATTTTGAGTATCTGTGGCATCTTTCAGAAGGACGATGCATGTCACACAGCACACATTGTACTTGTGTGGTTCAAAGAGCACCAGAATGGATTTTCCGTACTCCCCTGGCCACATAAGTCCTCAGAATTAAACCCAATGATGAGTCTGTGGGGCCACCTCGATCGGTCTGTTTCCGCCATGGATCCTCAATCGAATAACCTAGCGCACTAGAGTCGGCATGGCTCCACATCACTGTCGGTACCTCTCAAAACTTCAAATGGCTCTGAGCACTATGGGACTTAACATCTGAGGTCATCAGTCCCCCAGACTTAGAACTACTTAAACCTAACTAACCTAAGGACAGCACACACACCCACGCCCGAGGCAGGATTCGAACCTGCGACCCTAGCAGCAGCGCGATTCCGTACTGAAGCGCCTAGAACCGCTCGGCCACAAGTGCCACAATGGCCGGCCCCAAAACTTCATTGGCTCTCTTCCTGCACGCCTTTCAGCGGTCTGTGCTGCAAAAAGGTGGTTATTCAGACTTTTACAGGTGGTCACAATAATGTGACTGGAAAATGTATGTAGTGGGAGGGCAGAGCTAGAATACCGGGCCCCAGAACCATAGCCTATACGAAGTTCGTGAACTGACACCGCAGCTCAGCCTGACCGTCCGTTTCTGGGATAAGAACATTTTTGGTGAGTACACAAAATAGCTCCAAACATAACACCATACGAGATAGCAGAGTAAAAGTAAGCAAAATAAACAAGTTTTCGTGTTTCAGTGTCACAAACAGTTGAGATCATTCCTACGGCGAAGAAAGCAGCATTCATTTCCTGCACAAGATCATGAACGTGATATTTCCGAGAAAGTCTTTCTGCTTTTCCCCTCGTCCTAGGAATTGAAAATGGTGGACTTCACTGGACACGTGGATGCCAGCGCGGACGTACTGTGTAGTAAAATGCGGTCGACTCCTTCTGATGGCTCTTCTTAATTACTGAACGCGTACGTGTTTGGTGCTTCTGCGGGGACCGTCATTGATTAGCTGCTTCGTGATCGGTATTCTCGGGCAGATATAAAGTGCGATTGTTAAGGGCTACATTAGATACAAAATGTGATCCCGACTCCTAATTAATGAGGGCAATGCAGACAGTAATCGGCCGCTCTGAGAGGAAGATATTTTCCGTTTTATTGTAGCCCTGCAGTAAAATGTGTATATTCGTTACTGACTCGAAGAATGGATTGGGTGCTCTCTAAAGTCGTACCTCGTCTTCCCTGTACAGAAGTTCGCTCCCACATTAGTTGTATCTGTACTTTTCGTATTCCACCTGTTCGTCCGAGCGAGCCGAGTCACTCTAGAGTAAGGCTCGAGTTTTTAGGTGTTAAAATTAGGAAATTATTTATTTTTTACATTTTGAAAGTACTTGACTAATGTGGTAAAAAGTGAAAAATATTTTATTTATGATCCAGATTTTTTTTATGTGTGTGAAAACTTATGGGGCTTAACTGCTAAGGTCATCAGTCCCTAAGCTTACACACTACTTAACCTAAATGATTCTAAGGACAAACACACACGCCCATGGCCGAGGGAGGACTCGAACTTCCGCCGGGACCAGCCTCACAGTCCATGACTGCAGCGCCCAAACCGCTCGGCTGTCCAGTTTATTTATGTGGATATGAACAATATCCAGTGCTCACGAATACAATTTACGCTATACATTCTGACTGAATTATATTACACAATCTGAATCATCCACGAATAGTCAGTTTCAAATGACCGAAGATTATCCCGAAACACTACCTTACGCTGGAAAAATGAGCGCTACACGTCATAAGATGTCCACCTGGTAAATGTTTAGCAGGGCACGTCGCTCAGGCTCACATCGATATCCTCTTCCTGATACCCATCTAACACCTTTGAAATTTTGCACATAGTTTGAATTCGACTATTGTTTGCAAACACACGTCTAAATTTAATTTGCAACATTTGTGCTGTAGATTCGTGGATCTGCGAAGACTGTTAAGTTTTCTTTCGATGATAAGAAAGTGCTGAAATGTTTATTACACAAGGATCTCTCCCATTTCAAGTTGGTCGGTTGTGGTGCTAAAGAGACACAGGTTACAGATATGTATGCCAAGTCGTTTTTTAACACTTTGTCACGTAACATTTCCTGAAGAATTCCAACTGGAGCTCCATGCCTTTGTACCGTACATTAACTACTGAGTCAAAATTCATCTACATTTTCTGCATAATATTGGACTGCAGCGAGCCAAGTACCCACCACGTAATTACGCATGTGGATTGCAGTCATACTTTGGGTTTTTTAGTCTTAAATACGTGAATTATTCTCGGTGACTTAATGAACCCACTGTTCTCATTAGAAGTAAATTATCCACATTAGGATGTACTACTCTAATTTTGTACATAGTATGTGTTAACCATTCGCAGTGCCTGTAGCATGGATCAGTTTAAGAAAACTAAAAAGAAGTCCTGCCGCTGCCTTCTTCATACATGCGTCAAGCTCAGTTATTAACAGAAAAACATTGTCAAACTTCACACCACCTGGCAATAAATTTACATTGCTTCATTAAGCAATCTATCAAGATGCAGATGGTTTGCAGTAGTCATTTCTTAGCTTGCTTGCAAAAAAAAAAAAAAAAAAAAAAAAAAAAAAGTCTTTGAAATCATTTTATAGTTTTTTATTGCGCCGACAATGAAATTTCTAACTTTTCTGCGAGTAGAGTATAAAGTTCGTCTAATGTAAACCAGGTTTCTTCATTTTCACATACGGAACGAATTCGTTGTAGAGTGTGCTTGTAACGCTTTGGAAAACTCTGTTTTGTCAACGTGGATTCTTCAGAAGTATCAAGCTTTCAGTATTTAGAGAGAAACTTTCTTAGCACTGGATTATTTATCTTAGAAAAAGGTGTGTCGAGTGACACAAATGGCGTGCATGAATCTTCACAAGAAAATGAAGATATATCAAGTCCTGCAGAAGAACCTGGAACTGCGTGGCTAATTACAGGATGTTTTCCATTAGGTGCGAAACTACAGCGACATGTTTCTTGCACTCCAGGTGATGTGTAACTTGAGGTCACTGTTTAGCCTTTACTGCTTTCCCATTTGTTTGGCGGAATAGGTAACGTCCATCTGAACTGAAATTATCCTTAAATGCTGAAACATACTGCGGCGAACGAAAACAAAACTTTTTCTGTTACATTAAGCATTACGATATTTTATTGCACTTCACAGTACCAGAAATGAACTACATTTGAGTGAGTTGGAAGGAAGTTGAGACACGTGGTGCAATATGGCTATGGACAGGGATATCCCCGGCTTCTACGATGGGTGCTACCAATAACATCATAAACATACAGCTACAAGCTGCAAAAAATAGAATAACATATATTCTGCACCTATGGCATCGAATGTTTGATTAAAGATTAAATAGGTTCTTCTTCGTTTAAGTAACACAAAACATAAGTTAAATAAGATGAAGGATCTAGCATATCGTTAAAAACGTAATTATTATGTCCCAATACCTGGAAAACAGGAATTTCTGTAATAATAGGAAAATGTTTAAAATACATAGTTCCGCAAAAAGATATTTAACGAAGAGTCCAAGCTCTAGTAATGAGTAACGACACAGCCAACGCTGTTCAGGAGGTATGAAAGAAGCGAGTTGCCACGAAACGAGATTTGCTCCACAGTATCGAAGATGAATAAGTGCCGATAGTTCTTAAGGCATGCCCATGTTTACTGGACACTTTTGCTTCTAATGATCTCATATAGGCTTAGCAGTCTTTTCCAAAACATTATGTACACGTCGCGTATAAATCTCAACCTCCATTTTTACGTCTTTAAATACACAACACTAACACAACGCAAGACTTACACCAAATTGGCAGTATATACAAAATTTACTGGGAGGAATTTCACAATGTGACATCAGGAACACACAAGATTAAAAGGAAAAAAATATGGGAAATAAATCCACTTTTGCAGCTCACCTCCTGTAAGCTAGTCACACAGTTCTCATTAACGAGAATAACCTCAAAGCTCCTCATACCGTGAAGACATTATACTTTATGGAAATATACTCGTATAAGAAGAAATATAAATTTCTGCCCACCTGAAAAAACTCAGGAAAAGAAGCTCAACGAGCATTGCACACTAAGAAACGCCACTTTCCTTGACACCTGCCACCCCATAATTGACAACTTCACTTAAGGATAACCTTAAGTTCATACTATCCGGCCACGGTATCATCGGACTTGACATCACATGGCCGTTATAAGAAACACTTGGTGATGCTACACTAAACAAGTTCATTGTTGGCTAAGGAACGCGCATCGGACTGTGAATAATTTGAAGAGGGTTGTGTCTATACTATCAAGTGGTGCAGAGTGTCCTCATTAAATGTCCCGAAAAAGATTCGCGATAAGCCGACCGAAGCGTCCTTTGTCCCATGTGCAATAATATTGTAGTCGAATAATAACTGCAACTGGAAGGTAGTACATATTGAGCATACCAGAAAACTTGTAGACACTCTGCAAAGCGTATTGGGTGACTAAAGCGGTACGTGGACGAGCGTTATCCTGTTGGAAAACATCCCATGGAATGCTGTTCAAGAATGGGAGCCAACAAGTGAAACACCAGACTGACGTACAAATAGCCGAGCGGTTCTAGGCGCTACAGTCTGGAACCGCGCGACCGCTAAGGTCGCATGTTCGAATCCTGCCTCGGGCATGGGTGTATGTTATGTCCTTAGGTTAGTTAGGTTTAAGTAGTTAAGTTCTAGGGGACTGATGACCTCAGAAGTTAAGTCACATAGTGCTCAGAGCGATTTGAACCATTTGACGTACAAATTTGCCGTCACGGTGCGTGGTATAACCACGAGAGAGAGTGTTCCTGTTGTCATATGAAATCGTACCCTAGACTATAACACCACGTGTAGGTCCAGTGTATCTAGCACGCAGACAGGTAGGTTACCGGCCCTCAACTTGCAGCCTTCTAACCAAACCACGGCCATTACTGGTACCTAGGCAGAAACTGCTTTCATCGGAAAACACGACAGACCTCCCACTTTCCCTCCAGTGAGCTCTCGCTTGATACCACAGATATCGCAGATGACGGCTCGGAGCTGTTCTTGAGGTAACCGATTTCCAACAGTTCGTTATGTCACTGTGGTGCCAACTGCTCCTCCAATTCTGCTGCAGATGCAGTACAACGACGAAGCCATACGCTAAACACCCTGGTCTTCCCTCACAGCAGTGTCCCGTGGCCGATCCGAGCACGGTCTTCTTGCGACCGGTTCTTCTCGTGGTCATCTCTGACAGCAATCATGCACAGTGGCTATAATCCTGCCAAGTCTTTCTGCAGTATCGTAGTAGGAACGACCTAGTTCAAACTGAGTGAGATGTTGACAACGACGTTGGGGTTGTTTCGGGGAGAAGGCCAGACAGCGAGGTCATCGGTCTCATTGGATTAGGGAAGGACAGAGAGGGAAGTCGGCCGTGCCCTTTCAAATAACCATCCCAGCATTTGCCTAGAGCGATTTAGGGAAATAATGGAAAACCTAAATCAGGATGACTGGACGCACAGTGACGTCCTTGTTGCCTTGAAGACATTCTTGGTCACCATGTCCAATATCAAAGGTAGTTAAGAGCTCACTACCGTTACAGCATGTATTGGAAGCAAACTTGATTTGCATCTTCATAGCGTCGCTACTAGCTCCATTTGTATGCAGCTGGCGTGAAATATGAATGGACATGATCTTTCAGATACAGAAACGAGCCTACCAACTTTCGTTTATGTCACCCAACTCCTTCTTGGTGTTGGAATTTTTTTTCGTCAGTATATTTTACATTTTTATGAAGTCTGAGAATTAATTCTAGCTTTTTATTGGTAAAGCACACTATTTGCCATTTCGAATTCGTCACAGTATAAATCCCTTGAAAGCAAAAGCACTGTCAACGTGTGGAATTTTATAGTTTCTGCAGTCAACACACAGCAATTTTTATCACATGGTCATGGGGCTTATATATCTTAAATCTACCAGACTTTGATTTTTTATCAATTAACGTTGCTTCACGTTAGCACAATGTAAAATATTTATTATTTCTGTATTCATAGCGTAACATACAAGAGTAAGCTTTGTTTTTCATCTTGTATTACTTCAAATGGTTCAAATGGCTCTGAGCACTATGGGACTTAACATCTGTGGTCGTCAGTCCCATAGAACTTAGAACTACGTAAACCTGACTAACCTGAAGACCTCACACACACCCATGCCCGAGGCAGGATTCGAACCTGCGACCGTAGCGGTCGCGCTGTTCCAGACTGTAACGCCTAGAACCGCTCGGCCAATTCCGGCCGGCTATTACGTAAAATATTAATATAGCCATCATATAATGGGTTAACAATGGCAGTTTCAGATACACTTGCAAATGGCCTGATATGTATGCCGAACTGATCGTGGACTTAAATAAAGTACGCGGCGTGTTTTTTTTAGTAAGTACCGTTTTGAAATTAAAAAAAGTCGTGTTAAGATATCTGAATAATTTTATTTTTACATGAAAGCCTGTACCTTAATCTACGCACTGACGGTATTACAGTCTGATTCTTCCTTGTTTACGTCCGCAGCTCGTGGTTGTGCGGTAGCGTTCTCACTAGCGTTCTCGCTTCCCACGCCCGGGTTCCCGGGTTTGATTCCCGGCGGGGTCAGGGATTTTCTCTGCCTAGTGATGACTGGGTGTTGTGTGATGTCCTTAGGTTAGTTAGGTTTAAGTAGTTCTAAGTTCTAGGGGACTGATGACCATAGATGTTAAGTCCCATAGTGCTCAGAGCCATTTGAACCTTGTTTACGTTGTGTACTGAGTGTTTAAGATGCCTCCGATAATCTTGAGTCCCGCCGACTGTGAAGTACGGACTGTTATAAGATTACTTAGAGCTGAAGGCCTAAAAGCAATCGATATTCATCGTGAGATCTATGCAGTTTACGGACAAAACATTATGAGCGATGGAATGGTAAGAAAGTGGGTGGGAGCATTTAAAGATGGCCGCACAAATGTGCATGATGAACAACGGAGTGGACGTCCTTCGGTCGTTAATGAAAGTTTGGTGCAGGAAGTGGACAATAAGGTGAGAGAAAACAGACGCTTTACGATTTTCTCCTTGCGGGATGACTTTCCTAATGTTTCTCGTAGTGTTTTGTATGGCATTGTGACCGAGCACTTGAATTACTGACCGGCCACTGGTGGCGCTTCAGTCTGGAACCGGGCGACCGCTACGGTTCAAATGGTTCAAATGGCTCTGAGCACTATGCGACTTAACTTCTCAGTCGTCTAGAACTTAGAACTAATTAAACTTAACTAACCTAAGGACATCACACACATCCATGCCCGAGGCAGGATTCGAACCTGCGGCCGTAGCGGTCGCTCGGTTCCAGACTGTAGCGCCTAGAGACCGCTACGGTCGCAGGTTCGAATCCTGCCTCGGCCATGGAAGTGTGTGTTGTCCTTAGGTTAGTTAGGTTTAAGAAGTTCTAAGTTCTAGGGGAGTGATGACCTGAGATGTTAAGTCCCATAGTGCTCAGAGCCATTTGAACCATTTTTGAACTTGAATTACCGAAAATTGTGCGCAAGTTGGGTACCGAAAATGTTGACGGATGTCAACAAAGCCAAACGTTTAGACAGTGCACTGACTTTCCTTGAGCGGTACTGCAACGACGGTGATGATTTCTTAAGCCAAATTGTTACAGGCGATGAAACATGGGTGGCCTACGTCACACCAGAATCAAAGCAACAGTCCATGGAAGTTGAGCAAGGGCATCGTTTTGCTGCAAGACAATGCTTGTCCGCATGTGGCGAATCAGACCAAAGATCTCATCACATCTTTTCGATGGGAAACTCTAGATCATCCTACGTACAGCCCAGATCTTGCGCCCAGTGACTACCATCTGTTCCTGCACTTGAAGGAACACCTGGGTGGTCAGCATCTTCAAGACGATGACGAAGTCAAAACAGTGGTGATGCAGTCGTTAACAAGTCAGGCGGCATACATCTATGAGGAGGGTATTCAAAAACTTGTACAACGTTATGACAAGTGCCTCAATATTTACGGAAATTATGTAGAAAATTAGATTAAGGTACAGGCTTTCATGTATAAATAAAATTATTGATATATTAGCACGTCTTTTTTTAAATTTCAAAACGGTACTTACTTAAAAAAAAGCATCTTACATAACAGCAACTGGAACCTTTTAGAGGTTAGGTGGCTCGACGATAGCGAATACAAACGCATCAAACTTTCGGTCGTTCCTTACAGTGTCCTTTTTTATAAGAAACTTCATAGCTTCATCCACTATACTTTAGCAGGATAATATCTAGGCACGTATTTAGAGAGGTATACACCCCTTCGAAAAAAGACGGGTGGCATATGGTTGATAGGTCACTTGTTCATTACGTTCTTCCAGCCACTAGTGTCGGTACTTCGTGGAAAATCAGCGTGGAGAGTTACACTCCTGGAAATGGAAAAAAGAACACATTGACACCGGTGTGTCAGACCCACCATACTTGCTCCGGACACTGCGAGAGGGCTGTACAAGCAATGATCACACGCACGGCACAGCGGACACACCAGGAACCGCGGTGTTGGCCGTCGAATGGCGCTAGCTGCGCAGCATTTGTGCACCGCCGCTGTCAGTGTCAGCCAGTTTGCCGTGGCATACGGAGCTCCATCGCAGTCTTTAACACTGGTAGCATGCCACGACAGCGTGGACGTGAACCGTATGTGCAGTTGACGGACTTTGAGCGAGGGCGTATAGTGGGCATGCGGGAGGCCGGGTGGACGTACCGCCGAATTGCTCGACACGTGGGGCATGAGGTCTCCACAGTACATCGATGTTGTCGCCAGTGGTCGGCGGAAGGTGCACGTGCCCGTCGACCTGGGACCGGACCGCAGCGACGCACGGATGCACGCCAAGACCGTAGGATCCTACGCAGTGCCGTAGGGGACCGCACCGCCACTTCCCAGCAAATTAGGGACACTGTTGCTCCTGGGGTATGGGCGAGGACCATTCGCAACCGTCTCCATGAAGCTGGGCTACAGTCCCGCACACCGTTAGGCCGTCTTCCGCTCACGCCCCAACATTGCAGCCCGCCTCCAGTGGTGTCGCGACAGGCGTGAATGGGGGGACGAATGGAGAAGTGTCGTCTTCAGCGATGAGAGTGGCTTCTGCCTTGGTGCCAATGATGGTCGTATGCGTGTTTGGCGCCGCGGAGGTGAGCGCCACAATCAGGACTGCATATGACCGAGGCACACAGGGCCAACACCCGGCATCATGGTGTGGGGAGCGATCTCCTACACTGGCCGTACACCTCTGGTGATCGTCGAGGGGACACTGAATAGTGCACGGTACATCCAAACCGTCATCGAACCCATCGTTCTACCATTCCTAGACCGGCAAGGGAACTTGCTGTTCCAACAGGACAATGCACGTCCGCATGTATCCCGTGCCACCCAACGTGCTCTAGAAGGTGTAAGTCAACTACCCTGGCCAGCAAGATCTCCGGATCTGTCTCCCATTGAGCATGTTTGGGACTGGATGAAGCGTCGTCTCACGCGGTCTGCACGTCCAGCACGAACGCTGGTCCAACTGAGGCGCCAGGTGGAAATGGCATGGCAAGCCGTTCTACAGGACTACATCCAGCATCTCTACGACCGTCTCCATGGGAGAATAGCAGCCTGCATTGCTGCGAAAGGTGGATATACACTGTACTAGTGCCGACATTGTGCATGCTCTGTTGCCTGTGTCTATGTGCCTGTGGTTCTGTCAGTGTGATCATGTGATGTATCTGACCCCAGGAATGTGTCAATAAAGTTTCCCCTTCCTGGGACAATGAATTCACGGTGTTCTTATTTCAATTTCCAGGAGTGTATTATTCAGGTACATATCGAGTTTCTTCTCGATTCCTTGCCATCGAGTTTAGGTGGTCTGAAGGAAGTATGTGAGCCTTCACAGCATACTGAGTTCACTGACTCAGATAATATATTCTGTACATTCTACAACCCTAAAGCCGTCGTCACACGGGCCGAATTAGTTAATGTGTGAGTGACATGGCGCTCTACGAGTTTTGTGACGTGACTTCCTGCTATTTAACGTTGAGGAGCTATTTCCTCACATGAAACTCAAAATAAGTTCAGCGATATTTCTGTAACGTGTCACATAAAGTAGAACCAATAGGGAGCAATGACGCTTCCTACGTCGCAAGCGAAAAGCAAGGTACCATACTGTAGACCTACTTGTCATGTTCAGCAGAAGACCATATTCGCTGAATTTTATGTTATACATTGCACCTTGTGAATATATGCTGTTTCTAAGTACCAGCACACTGAATGTCACGAGAACGAATCGTTATTATTGCGATTTGTTGTAATATAATAGCGGGTAATGTCATACTGGTGGTTATAGAATTTATGTATTTCGTTATTTTCCCGTTATAGCTCGCGTGTTGAGAGAGTAATCCGATTTAAGAGAGTGGCTCATTGAATATTCATGAAAACTTGTCGTACTTGTTCGGATTTGTTATAATTAAATGTCAGCTAATAACATTTAGGTGATTAAAGCCTTTAGAAGACTGCTACATAAATAGCGAAGTTGCTAATTTGTAGAGTTTTGGCATAGCGTAGTTGGTTAATGAGTCGCGTTGTAGAACCAGAATTTGTACGATAATTGGTTTGTAACATGTAGTACACAAATTTTGTTTTTCATCTTCTCATTTTGTAAAACGTTGTGGGACTTCGCTGTAAGGTTAATAGATATAATTTCTGAAATATTTCCTTTTATGTGAATATAAGTGCGGTCTGTCAGGAGCGAGTTTTTTTCAATTTGGTGGACTATTATAAGCTGATGTTCTTACAGATGGGACACGTATCCGTCATCTTTGTTCTGTTAAACATTCGCTGATACTGATACAGTGTCGCCCTAACCGCCGTCTGCTTCACGTCTGCTGTGCAGCGAGCTACCTTGATTTGGGTGTTAACTGTATTTTTCATGCTTGTCACTTCTTCTTCCGTGTGTTTTTTCTTTTAGGAAGCTTTGATTGTCGAGTGCTATTAATAGTGCTCCATAGATTTCGTGCTTGTTTTGAATACAGTCAGAGAGAGTCCCTTTCGTCAACCATAGTGCTAGTGCCAGCAGTGATATTGTTTGTTTCGAATACAGTCCAGAGACAGGTAATGCTATTTTCATTGTTTTCTACAAGAAGTGGTTAGCAATCACAGTTTAGTCAATAATCAGCCGCCTTTAGTGAATTAGAAGTCTAGTTAAAAGTTGATTCAGTCTCTTCAGTAAATTGATTCCTTAGGATGGATAGGATGTGTGACTGCTGTGTACGGACGCAGGAGGAGCTGGCCTCTCTTCGCGAACAGCTGAGGGTGTTGATGGCCGCGGTCAGCCGTCTTCAGGCTGCTGCCTCGGAGTGTAGCGGCAGTGGGGAGTCCGGTGCGTCGCAAGGTACACCCCAGGTGTTACATGTTTCACCCACTGTCCCTGCTGTCGAGACATCTTCGCGGGTACCGGGCGCGGCTGGGCCACCCTCTCCCCAAGGGGAGTGGCGGGTTCAGCGGCGTTCGCGGCGCACGAGGCGGAGGGTAAATGTGGAGGCTGGCCGTGTGGCATCGCCCACTCTGCCTGTGAGTGGACATGTGGCTGCTCCTTCAGCAAGGTCCGAGCAGGCACTGTGGGGGAGGGGGGGGGGGAGGGGTTTATTAGTTATTGGGAGCTCCAACGTTAGGCGGGTGATGGAGCCCCTTAGGGAAATAGCGGAAAGGTCGGGGAAGAAGGCCAGTGTTCACTCTGTCTGCTTGCCGGGGGATCTCATCCGAGATGTGGAGGAGGCCCTACCGGCGGCGATAGAAGGCACTGGGTGCACCCGACTGCAAATTGTTGCTGATGTCGGCACCAGTGACTCCTGCCGTCTGGGTTCAGAGGTCATCCTCAGTTCGTACAGGCGGTTGGCGGATTTGGTGAAGGCGGAAAGCCTCGCTCACGGGGTGGAATCAGAGCTAACTATTTGTAGTATCGTTCCCAGAACAGATCGCGGTCCTCTGGTTTGAAGCCGAGTGGAAGGCTTAAACCAGAGGCTCAGACGATTCTGCGGAGAGCTTGGGTGCAAATTTCTCGACCTCCGCTATCGGGTGGAGAAATGTAGGGTCCCCCTGAATAGGTCAGGCGTGCACTACACGCCGGAAGCGGCTACAAGGGTAGCGGAGTACGTGTGGAGTGCGCATGGGGTTTTTTTGGGTTAGAGAATTCCCTCCCTAGGCCCGACAAGACACCTCCTGAGACGCGGCAAGGTAGGAGTAGGCAAAATGCAACAGTGAATAACAATATTAATGTGCTAATAGTAAACTCCAGGAGCGTCTATAGAAAGGTCCCAGAACTGCTCTCATTAATAAACGGTCACAACGCCCATAGGGACAGAAAGTTGGCTGAAACCAGACGTAAACAGTAATGAAATCTTAAACTCAGATTGGAATGTATACCGCAGGGACAGGCTGGACAGTGAAGGGGGAGGAGTGTTTATAGCGATAAGAAGTGCAATGGTATCGAAGGAAATTCACGGAGATCCGAATTGTGAAATGATTTGGGTGAAGGTCACGGTTAAAGCAGGCTCAGACATGGTAATTGGATGTCTCTATAGGCCCCCGGGCTCAGCAGCTGTTGTGGCTGAGCACCTGAAGAATAATTTGGAAAATATTTCGAGTATTTTTCCCCACCATGTTATAGTTCTGGGTGGAGATTTTAATTTGCCGAATATAGACTGGGAGACTCAAACGTTCATAACGGGCGGCAGGGAAAAAGAATCCAGTGAATTATTTTTAAGTGCTTTATCTGAAAACTAACTTCAGCAGTTAGACAGAGAAACGACTCATGGCGATAACATATTAGAACTTCTGGTGACAAACAGGCCCGAACTATTTGAATCAGTTAATGCAGAACAGGGAATCAGCGATCATAAAGCGGTTACTGCATCGAAGATTTCAGCCGTAAATAGAAATATTAAAAAGGTAGGAAGATTTTTCTGTTTAGCAAAAGTGACAAAAAGCAGATTTCAGAGTACTTGATGGCTCAACACAAAAGTTTTGTCTCAAGTACAGATAGTGTTGGGGATCAGTGGACAAAGTGCAAAACCATCGTACAATATGCATTAGATGAGTATGTGCCAAGCAAGATCGTAAGAGATGGAAAAGAACCACAACCGAGTTAGAAAACTGCTGCGGAAGGAAAGGGAACTTCAATGCAAATATAAACATATCCAAAGCCTTGCAGACAAACAAAAATTACGCGAAGCGAAATGTAGTGTGAGGAGGGCTATGGGAGAGGCGTTCAGTGAATTCGAAAGTAAAGTTCTATGTACTGACTTGGCAGAAAATCCTAAGAAATTTTGGTCCTGTGTCAAAGCGGTAGGTGGATCAAAACAAAATGTCCAGACACTCTGTGACCAAAATGGTACTGAAACAGAGGATGACAGACTAAAGGCCGAAATACTAAATGTCGTCTTCCAAAGCTGTTTCACAGAGGAAGACTGCACTGTAGTTCCTTCTCTAGATTGTCGCTAAGATGACAAAATGGTAGATATCGAAATAGGCGAAAGAGGGATAGAGAAACAATTAAAATCTCTCAAAAGAGGAAAGGCCGCTGGACCTGATGGGATACCAGTTCGATTTTACACAGAGTACGCGAAGGAACTTGCCCTCCTTCTTGCAGCGGTGTACCGTAGGTCTCTAGAAGAGCGAAGCGTTCCAAAGGATTGGAAAAGGGCACAGGTCATCCCCGTTTTCAAGAAGGGACGTCGAACAGATGTGCAGAACTATAGACCTATATCTCTAACGTCGATCAGTTGTAGAATTTTGGAACACGTATTATGTTCGAGTATAATGATTTTCTGGAGACTAGAAATCTACTCTGTAGTAATCAGCATGGGTTTCGAAAAAGACGGTCGTGTGAAACCCAGCTCGCGCTATTCGTCCACTGGACTCAGAGGGCCATAGACACGGGTTCACAGGTAGATGCCGTGTTTCTTGACTTCCGAAAGGCGTTTGACACAGTTCCCCACAGTCGTTTAATGAACAAAGTAAGAGCATACGGACTATCAGACCAATTGTGTGATTGGATTGAGGAGTTCCTAGATAACAGAACGCAGCATGTCATTCTCAATGGAGAGAAGTCTTCCGAAGTAAGAGTGATTTCAGGTGTGCCGCAGGGAGTGTCATAGGACCGTTGCTATTCACTATATACATAAATGACCTGGTGGATGGCATCGGAAGTTCACTGAGGCTTTTTGCAGATGATGCTGTGGTGTATCGAGAAGTTGCAACAATGAAAAATTGTACTGAAATGCAGGAGGATCTGCAGCGAATTGACGCATGGTGCAGGGAATGGCAATTGAATCTCAATGTAGACAAGTGTAATGTGCTGCGAATGCATAGAAAGATAGATCCCTTATCATTTAGCTACAAAATAGCAGGTCAGCAACTGGAAGCAGTTAATTCCATACATTATCTGGGAGTACGCATTAGGAGTTATTTAAAATGGAATGATCATATAAAGTTGATCGTCAGTAAAGCAGATGCCAGACTGAGATTCATTGGAAGAATCCTAAGGAAATGCAATCCGAAAACAAAGGAAGTAGATTACAGTACGCTTGTTCGCCCACTGCTTGAATTCTGCTCAACAGTGTGGGATCCGTACCAGATAGGGTTGATAGAACAGATAGACAAGATCCAACGGAGAGCAGCGCGCTTCGTTACAGGATCATTTAGTAATCGCGAAAGCGTTACGGAGATGTTAGATAAACTCAGTGGAAGACTCTGCAGGAGAGACGCTCAGTAGCTCGGTACGGGCTTCTGTTAAAGTTTCGAGAACATACCTTCACCGAAGAGTCAAGCAGTATATTGCTCCCTTCTACATATATCTCGCGAAGAGACCATGAGGATAAAATCAGAGATTAGAGCCCACACAGAAGCATACCGACAATCCTTCTTTCCACGAACAATACGAGACTGGAATAGAAGGAAGAACCGATAGAGGTACTCAGGGTACCCTCCGCCACACACCGTCAGGTGGCTTGCGGAGTATGGATGTAGATGTAGATGTAGACGTTTTTATTTGTGGTTATCACAGACAGAACAACATCACGAGCATTTGGTCAAGAGAGGAAATGTGCTGACGCAGGAATTCTACGCTCGTCTGTTTTCACGAACAAACTGTTTGGTCTGAAAGCCAAATAAAGCTGAAGCCGACAACTACCGCTGGAGAGCGCTAAAACAGCAAAATCACGTTAACAAAATAGTCCCGTGTGCCGACAGCACTGTCTCTCGCGACGTTGGATATAGCGTCCATAAGCAGGACAACGTTAGCTGCTTTGTCCAACGTGCCATTGGGTTAATAATTTGTGCACTGACATATAACAACTCCACAATGTAGAAATTTCTTTCACATGCATCCTTGCTGGCACTGAATTTTTCATACATGTGAGAGTGTGTAACTTCCTGCACATTATCTTAAAAGCTAACGTTGAAGGGAAGACAGAGCATCATTTGCTTGAAAATCTGAGTGTACATTTAGGATATTCAACAATGAACTATTAATAACGGTATACTCACGAGCATTGTTTGAGAGCTCATATCAAAACACCAAGGGAACGGAAACCAAAGTAAGGCTCCAACGTTCCTTCGATGACGACCGTATTACTGACGGGGGACATGTCTGGATAATACAAGGATTGGGAAGGAAATCGCTGCCATCATTCTGAAGCAAACCACCCTCGAATTCGTGTTGATTGATTCAGGGAAACCAAGAAAACATTAATTTAAATGGCCGGAAGGAGATTTAAACCCCGCTTCATCAGAATACCAATCCAATCTTTAATCACTCTGCCACCTCGCTCGTAACAATAAGAAAATAACGCATAAGCTTCCCATGGAGGAAAACAGCAACTTATTTTTGTTGTTTGTTATTGCTAGCTGCGCAAAGTGTACAGCAGACAGCTCATAAATGCATCGCGTGGTAATCTCCAAGGCTAACGCGTTTGAAAAGCCGGCAAGTAACACCTCGCCGCAGTTAGCAGATCAGCAAGGCGGCAAAACGTTCGCTATATGTACGCTGGGTTTCGATATGAGGCTAATGGTTTCCTTCTACTCACTGAAACTCTCTGTAAACCATAAAAATAGGTGATGATGACCGAAACAGCGTTACTCTGAAAGTGGCTTATTTCGCCTCCGAAAATTACTCTGCTAATCAGACTCTTCTAACGAAATATTTTGTTTTCTATTTAATCAAGAAAATAGATATTGACAGAATATACGATCAAATGTGCGACTGCGTTGACATTTTCCTCTCATTCAAAAATATATGTAGTGCTAGAAACAGAACTGCTGTCTACCATGACAGTTTCTAGCTTTTGTAGAGTTAGAGAAAGCTTTTGACAATGTTGACTGGAATACTCTCTTTCAAATTCTAAAGGTGGCAGCGGTAAAATACAGGGAGCGAAAGGTTATTTACAATTTGTACAGAAACCAGATAGCAGTTATAAGAGTCGAGGGGCATGAAAGGCAAGCAGCGATTGGGAAGGGAGTGAGACAGGGTTGTAGCCTCTCCCCGATGTTATTCAATCTGTATATTGAGCAAGCAGTAAAGGAAAGAAAACAAAATTCGGAGTAGGTATTAAAATCCATGGAAAAGAAATAAAAACTTTGAGGTTCGCCGATGACATTGTCATTCTGTCGGAGACAGCAAAGGACTTGGAAGAGCAGTTGAACGGAATGGACAGTGTCTTGAAAGGAGGATATAAGATGAACATCAACAAAAGCAAAACGAGGATAATGGAATGTAGTCGAATTAAGTCGGCTGATGCTGAGGGAATTAGATTAGGAAATGAGACACTTAAAGTAGTAAAGGAGTTTTGCTATTTGGGGAGCAAAATAACTGATGATGGTCGAAGTAGGAGGATATAAAATGTAGACTGGCAATGGCAAGGAAAGCGATTCTGAAGAAGAGAAATTTGTTAACATCGAGTATAGATTTAAGTGTCAGGGAGTCGTTTCTGAAAGTATTTGTATGGAGTGTAGCCATGTATGTAAGTGAAACGTGGACGAGAAATAGTTTAGCTAAGAAGAGAATAGAAGTTTTCGAAATGTGGTGCTATAGAAGAATGCTGAAGATTAGATGGGTAGATCACATAACTAATGAGGAGGTATTGAATAGGATTGGGGAGAAGAGGAGTTTGTGGCACAACTTGACACGAGGAAGGGACATGTTCTGAGGCATCAAAGGATTTAGCATTGTAGGGCAGCGTGGAGGGTAAAAATCGTAGAGGGAGACCATGAGATGAATACACTAAGCACATTCAGAAGGATGTAGCTTGCAGTAAGTACTGGGAGATGAAGAAGCTTCCACAGGATAGAGTAGCATGGAGAGCCGCATCAAATCAGGCTCAGGACTGAAGACCACAACAACAACAACAACAACAACATGACAGTTATACCTGGCGCGTGTCATCAAGTAGAGGGTGGTTATAATTAAACTTTTGCTAGTTGTGAGGCTCCGTTGAAAAAGGAGTGGTCGTAGGACAATGAAACTTTCGTGGAGACGTTTTCAAGAACACGAAAAAAAGCAAATAAACCATTGAAAGAACCACATTTTAATTTTCACATGAGAGTGTCGCTTTTGTTAATTGCGTACCACGTTTACGTTCCAGGTTACAAACATTGATCCATGTGACGAGCATCTGCATCCACGACAGGCTGGAACCGCACAAGAGATAGCATTTTAGAACTGTCCGCAGCACGTTCCGAACGGTGGAACATGGAATGTTCCGGTGTCGTGACACAGCTCGTGCACTGCTTGTAGATTTCACACTGTGTCCAGCAGTCTCAGCCATGGCAACAGTAACTTCTTCAACAAATTGTGGCACAATTCTCCGTCGGCCTCTCCCAATAGCAATTCCCAAATTGCCAGTCAATCAGAACTTCCGAATCATGTTCTTCAATCCCATTGTGGAGGGAGGACCTCTCCGTATTCCTTTAGGACATCGATATACTCGCGAAGAGCAGTAGCTCTACTGGTGTAGAAAAAAAAAAATACTTTACGAGTAAGGTCCTGCTCATCTTGTCCACACTCAAATTGACTGTCCACAACTGTAAGGAGGCACACTGACATTTGCGTTTCAACCCTACGTCCCTGTGCCAGTACTGGCACCTAATTTCACATCGTGAGACTAACACTACTAGCAACGCAAATCCTAAAGCGCACAGCCTGAACACCAATCCTATAAAGTTGGGTAACCATACGGTAAATAGTTTTCCGTCTACACTGGTGTAAATAGTGAAAGTTTAATTATAACCACCCTGTATTGTAGTACAGCAGTTATTTACAAACAGCTCAGACTATTTTTAGGCGATACTGCCGTCCTTAGAGAGGTAAAGTTTTGTTAAAACTGTCGCAACATTCAAGAAAATTTCCAGAAACTTCATAACGGCCTTAGCGACTGGCAGGTACTCAAAATGTAAGTATAGTCAAGTTACTGAGTGGGAGCAGGATCAGTACTAAAGCACTGTACTCGGTGTCATCATTCAAAGTCCAAAGGTCTTGTTGTGATGTTTCAAAATGACCCAAGACAGAAAAGACCCTTGAGCCGTACATTACGTAAGGAAAAGACCAGTCTCCGATTTACTGAAGGATCTGGGAAAGTGTCAACATCGTCTTTTTTTCAGATAGAATTCAAGACAGCCCCGCAGGTGAAGTTTGCATATAGTTTCGGTATCTGTGATCTGTCCAATACTATTGGTTTGAGAAACACAAACTCTTCAAAAAACGGCATGTGATAGAATTCATGTATTTTCAGCTCCTTGATCTTGTAGGAAGGGGTGTGTGTGTGTTTGTGGTAAAAACTAAACTGCTCGCGAGCAGCTGATTAAAGCCCCAAACTATTAAGCTGTGCTGTAATATATTTGTATGCCCCAGAAACCAACTGGAAACGCTATCTGACGACGAATATTTAACTCAGTAGTCACAAATACATTCTCTTTCTTAATGTAGGTGCAAAGGAAATAAATTTTGCATAGCTAAATTGAAAAACTGTGTATGAAATCTTATGGGACTTAACTGCTAAGGTCATCAGTCCCTAAGCTTACACACTACTTAACCTAAATTATCCTAAGGAGAAACACACACACCCATGCCCGAAGGAGGACTCGAACCTCCCCCGGGACCAGCAGCACAGTCCATGACTGCAGCGCCCCAGACCGCTCGGCTGATCCCGCGCGGCCACAGCTAACTGCTCAAACCTTACACAATAAACAATTTCTCTCCAAAAAACAGTCAAAAAGTTATACAGTGTGTTTAAATTTGGCTTACTACCTGAAGCTGTGCATATAAAGATGTTACCTCCTGTCTGCACTCACTGAATCTGAACATTAAAGAGAGATAAAACCAATTCTTTCTTTTGAAAACACTGGTTGAAAACATAGTCTCCTCTTTACGCTACAATTAGAAAACACCTCGCTATCACGTATTCCACAATATAGCTCACTGACAAACTAGCTCACTGCGCATTATAACTGTCTTCCAAAACAGCAATCGATGACTTACCTATTCCCATCTGAAACCTCACTCCGTGCAAATTTATTTCTAATGATGTGCAGCTGTAGAAAGTAATTAATTCAGCTGTCTGTACACGACATCTCAGAACACCAAGTAAAGTAGCCAGCGGAAAAAGTGTGCACAGTGCGCTGGTACGACAGCATGTAATTGCGTTCGGTAAAAGTAATAACTCAAATTACTTGGATTCAACAAAAGAGTTCACAGAAAAGAATTATAAATATGCACATATATTGTTCACAAAAGAATACCATTGATTTGCAAAGCCCGTATCGGTCCTCGATATTGAAAATACAAATAAGATGCTCACGAAAAGTAAAAAGAATCATAAGCTCTCAATACACAGCTTATAGTAAGGTAATAACTCTTTAAGAATGTAGGAGAGGATAATAATTTTGAATTTGCAGCTCGACGGATTGAAAAGATAATGTTAGGTCCTACAGTCATCTTACGTTTAGCGAAAAGTGACCATTTTACGAGCTTACAATCCACCACGCAGAAGGATATCATCGCACGTAAGCCTATAAATGCAGAATAATAGCAAGTTAACAGTGCAGGTATTTAGAGTGTACGTTTGAAGTAATCCTTAAATTCACCTAATAGTCACCACGGCAAACATTTTCTTTATCACTGCAGCGACTCCAAACCAACCCCTCACCTATACCAGACAAAGCCAGGCTAGCTCCCAAATCGAATAGAACAAAATCCGAGAATCAGCACCAGAACAGAATGGCAAATACACATTCGGAATATAGTTCCTCGTGCTTCCAAAAACCACGAATGATTCCCATTGGCTAATTGCCTATACTGACCTCCGAACATACAAAATTCGTGAGTTGAGATACAAGGAGATTTCTCAAAGAGCTTATTTCGACTAGTCGAAGCTAACTATAATAGAAACACACAAGGAATAGCAGAGTCAAATTGCGATCGAATAAAAGCTAAAATATTGTGAGCGGAATATGAAACTGCAAATGAGCAGGCAACTAGGCACTAGTTATTGGTAACGAGTAACAGCCCTTCGTAACCAACCCAAGACTCGGAGAAAAGTTAAGGCAACGTAGTTAAGCTGATGACTGTCTTCTCAGCAGAACATGTTTAGGTTGGATACCAGTGCGTGAACTGAAACTAAATCACTAGGACGTTTATCACCGTCCTCCACAAGGAGTGATAACAGGATTTAACTGGCATCTACTTTCCAATCTCAGCCCGCTGAAGACTTGTACACTAAGACAATGCACCTTGCCCTTGCCATCAACTAATGTCAGAATGGTCAGATGAGCATTCTGTGATAATGAGACTACATTCCTGGTCTCCGAGGTAACGTGCCCTAGGTGTTGTTGAGCAGTTCGGTGAATCGTAGAGATGTACCGGACTGCAGTCTAATCCGCAACATATTCCGTATGAGAGGACTAGTGAGTGAAAAGGCTCAGTACATCTTCTCATACTCTCCGGGACTTTGTAGGGCCACGCCACTAGGTATCACCATCGTTGTCAAAGCGAAAGTTGTTGCTACCCACTAATAGTCAAATGTTCTAGATAATTTCTGCGTCACTGTATTTGATTAATTTTTTCTTCTATATAAATATCGCTATCGCCACTTGTACATTTTTGTGTATGTTGGACAACTCTAAGATTTTGGGTGATTCGAGAGTTTTATGTTATATGTCTCACTGCAGTAGGTTAGAAATAGTACAAGAGTTTGATTGTACATTTTTCACCGATGTTCTCTGGGAATTTACTTCTGAATACACTACATCAGATATCCGACGATTTAGTTCTGTTTTTCTGTCCGTGTACGTCATTTCGGCGTTTTAGTTTTAGTTAGTACAAGAATTCATAGACTAGTTCAATAAATTCATTCTTAATCTACACTGTCTTCCTTTCGACCAATTGACTATAATTGCTCATTTATTCCTTATTGTAGTTATCTGTCAGATTTAAGTTCGTAGTTGTGAAACTGAGTTCATGGGTTTTCTGTTGCAATTCTTCTGCTACTGTCGCGAACAAAACAAAGTAGCTCGTACATTGCGGGAATATCTAATAATATGTTCTCCTCCTTCACCTCATTCTGGAATTTAAAATTGGTTTCCAAGTTAACAAAGAAATCCTTAGCCCAATCTACATCTACATCATACTCCGCAAGCCACCCAACGGTGTGTGGCGGAGGGCACTTTCGGCACCACTATCTGATCCCTCCAACCCTGTTCCACTCGCCAATACAGCGTGAGAAGTATGATTGCGGTAGGCCTCTGTATTGGCTCTAATTTCTCGAATTTTCTCCTCGTGGTCAATACGTGAGATGTATGTGGGGAGAAGTAATATGTTGTCTGACTCCTCCGGAAAAAATGATGTACCGAAGTTTCAGTAGTAAATCTCTCCGTGATGCACAAAGTCTCTCTTGTAACATCTGGCAGTGGAGTTTGTTTAGCATCTCCGTAACGCTCTCTCGCCAACTAAACGATCCCGTGGCGAAACACGCCGCTCTTCTTTGGATCTTCGCTATCTTTTCTATCAGTCCTACCTGATAGGGATCCCATATATATGAGCAAGACTCAAGAATCGGGTGAACAAGCGCCTTATAAACCACTTCTTTCGTGGATGAGTTACATTTCCTTAAGATTCTTCCCATGAATCTGAGTCTTGTGTCTGCTTTTCCCACTATCTGTTTTATATGGTCATTTCACTTAAGGTCGCTCTGGATAGTTACGCCTAGACATTTGACGGCAGACGCTGTTTCCAGCTGTTTTTCATCAATAGTGTAGCCGTAAAGTAGTGGATTTCTTTTCCTATGTATGCGCAATATGTTACATTTATTTACGTTTAGGGTCAACTGACAGAGTGCACCATTCATAAATTCTCTGCAGGTCGTTCTGCAAATTCTTACTATCTTCTGGCGTTGCTACTTTGGTATAAACAACTGCATCATCTGCGAATACCCTTAAAGAGCATCTGAAGCTTTCTACTAGATCATTTATATATATTGTGAACATCAACGGCCCTACCACACTTCCCTGTCGTATTCCGGATGTTTCATCGAGCGGCCCCTGCCGCCGGAGGTTCGAGTCCTCCCTCAGGTATGGGTGTGAGTGTTGTCCTTAGCGTTCAGTTACTTTAATTTGTGCGTAGGTCTAGGGACCGATGATCTCAATAGTTAGGTCCCTTAGGAATTCACACACATTTGAACTCCGGGTATTACCTTTACATCTGTCCATTTAGTTCCGTAAAGAACGACGTGTTGAGTTCTATGTGCAACAAAGTCTTGAATAAAATCGCAGGTCTGCTCCTATATTTCGTAAGCTCGTATTTTTTTCATTAAAAAGCCTTACTGGTATCAAGGAACACGATATCAACCTGAGCGCCGTTGTCCACTGCGTTGCGGATCTCTTGGAGGAACAGAGAGAGCTGAGTTTCGCAGGTTCTCTGTTTGCGTAATCCATGTTGATTTTTGTAGAGGAGCTGCTCGTTTTCCAAGAACGTCATAATTCTTGAGCATAAAACATGTTCCAGAATTCTACAACAGATTGACGTCAACGATATAGGTCTATAATTGTGTGGAACTGTCTTACGGCCTTTCTTAAAAACGGGAATGACCTGAGCTTTTCTCCAGTCGTTAGGTACCTTTTGTTGCTCAAGCGATCTACGATGAATTACTGCTACAAGGGGAGCAAGTTCTTTTGCATAAGCTTTATAGACTCTGGTCCTGAAGCCTTTCCACTACTAAGCGATCGTAGCTGCTTTTCAATTCCGCGATAGATTATCTCAATATCTGCAATTTCGACATTCGCACGACGATTGAAAGGAGGGACAGTGTTACGATCTTCCGCGGTGAAATAACTTCGGAAGTCCGAATTCAGTATTTCGGCTTTCTCTCTGCTATCTTCCGTTTCGGTCCCGTTGTGGAAACATCTTTTCCATATTCCTCCTCATTTCCTAATTTTTTCTTTTCTTGATTTACTGCCTTGAAACTGTAACTATACTATACATCATGCGTCATACGTTGATGTCTTTACTTTACTTTCCTTGTTTCTGGAGACGTCTCAGTACATATGTCGCCGAAGAAGCGTGAAAAATTTCTGCTTAATGAATAAAGCCAAGATAAATTGTTCACTCACACTCGTTGGTTCTTTCCCTATCCCTTTTTACAACTTTCATGGGGCTATAACCACTTCTAAAACTAGCTTTTATCCCGACCTAGTTAATTATATAGCTGATTTAGACATTTACTTAGAATTCTTGCTAAATTATTGTATACCTCTGACAATGAAAACGGAACTATAGATACTTTAAATTTTCTCTGTTCCGTTTATTTTTAATCGAATTAGTTAAAGCTTTAATCTTAATATCGGATGTTGCCTTCTTACGAAGAAATTCAGTGCATTATTCTTCAAGTTTCACGTTTACCACATCAGTCTATTTATCACAATAAAGGTTCTTCGATTACAGCTCGGTATTCCGTTTCGTTGGTCCTTTATCCAGTATACCAGTATGCAATAAGGGCTGTAACACGGCCAGCTCATACGTTCGTATATGTCATAAGACCCGTACGTACATATTCAGCACGACCTGTCTCACGGTTATGTTATCACTGAGCGATATCTCCAATTATTCCTATATTTTTAGATCAACTCTCGAAAAAATTGAATTATCGTCTTAAAAATATATTATATCAACCAAAATGTACAGTCAAACAGCGTTCGGGACCTACCTGATTTTCCCCTAACATATGTCCAGTTTATCGTGTTAGTTACACCAATGTGAGAGCAACAGTTATTCACTATTTTAGTACCCTTCATTTATGTCCAACTCACATTTTGTTGGTCATGATGATATTGTCGTTTTAATTTTGGTGTAGTAAGATTCAAGTGACCCAGTAACATGGACATATGTCCCGCTGTAAAATGACTCGTTTAGTGAGGAACATATCAGCTTTGGAAAGGTGCATGTCGCCTGATATTGTTATCGACCACAGCTTCCACTGAATCCTGTATAAAAGTCGCAAGTCCACCACGACATAATTTTGATACCATTAATCCCTACTTTCTGTAATCCACGATTCAACCATGCATTTACCAACCAAGTGACATGTTTTAATATGATTTTCGACGCTTATGACGCTCTTACTACTGAAATTGTAACTGACAATGTCTGAACTACCAACGAACACCATTTATAAATCGAGAGAGATGTAGCGGAAAAACGCAGGACTCGAATTATGGAGGGCTATGATTTAAGCACCCATCCGACCTTCCAGATTTACGTTTTCCGTAATTTCTCTAAATTCTTATTGAAGAATTCCGGTATGATCTCATTGAGAAGACACAGCCGATATCTTTTCCATCCTTCCACAGTCAGAGTTTGTGTTCCTTCCTTAATGATCTCGACTTTGACGAAACGTTGGACCCTAAATATCTTCCCTTCCTTTTTTTGCCATTTTAAACGATGATGTTTAACGATACGCGTTGAAACTCTTGTGACTTCCCTTAAATTTTACTGCACCGTCACTCGAACGTTATGTTACTAGCTGCTCTGCTTTATGGAACAGATCAGCGTTCTTCATACGAATATTTCGTTGGGACAAGGTTACCCAATAGCATACGATTTCTCATTTTTTTTCTATAGTCTGACTGGTGATCGTCAAATAATAATGGTGGTAGCATATGAGTATCACATAATCCTTATAATCTATCTGATATTCCTTACCCTCAGCCTGGTCTTCACAGGTTTCATTTCTCAAACTGTCTGAATCAGCAACTTTACACATTCTTCTTGCACGATCTAACCAAACACTCTTTCTGTATCACCACCACCTGTTATGTGCATTTCATTTCTTCCTAGATGTGCTTGTTCTCAAGTTAAATGGATGATCATAATGTTTATCTATTCACTGGTGTTTCCATTGGAGAATACTTCTGGATTGTGAGACATATTTGTATGCAATACATTAATGCACTATTATATGTATGTAATCCTATCAACTTAAGAAACTGTAGTGAAGTGTGATCCGTTTCACTTCATACAATCTTTCATATGGTTGTGAGACATATTTGTATACAGTACATTAACGCACTACAATACATCTGTAATCTTATCAACTTAAGAAACTATAGTGAACTGTAATCCGTTTCACTTTGCAGAATCATTCATATTTTTTAAAATCTTAGCACCTGTAGCAGTCTTTGTCTACCTTAAATTAATGTTTGTTTTTTACATTGCCGATTGCCACTCACACTGTAACTGAAAATTGTAGCTGAAATCGAAAGGAACGTCAATGTGATAAAGATATGTAGAACAGTTTGAATTAATGTGTTTATATGTACTACGAGAATGCTTCTCGAGCGCTTGTTAACGACCTTCGCACTCGTGTACTTGAATTGTGGTGCTATTTCCACCAGTGGCATGGTTTTAAGTCAAGGATAACAATACTTTACGCGTTGGGTTACTTCATAGACTTCTTTAAACTGGCATCTTTACAAGATTTTCTTACACTCTCGGTGTTCGTAAAACCTGAATATTAACAAGGTGGCGGTGCCATGTATGATCTGCCTCTTAGCGCTACGAACAGAAACTACAGCACCATGGAGTCATAAATTGTCTCAAAAACGTGTCTGTCACTACGCGCCCTAAGTGCAATCATTTTATCACCTAGCTAAGGCTGACACTGATGTACCTTAAAAACAGATGACGAAACTGGGTATCTATAGAAAAATCGACGTTTATGACGGTTCAGTAAAGGTAGCTTATAAACGATGCGAGGCATAAACTTAATATTTTGGCATACATTGTAAAGTGTGATTCCGTGATGATGTTGCAGACTTTCAGGTATGATGGAGCAGGGTAAATGTATCAATTTGAGTTAAGGGACCCTAGTACGGAAACAAGCGTGTGGAAAGTTATAAGCGAAAATCGTTCTGATGCCTCTGACAGTTAATTTCCTCTACTGCAAGCTCTTTGCTTTCCATGTTTTGGGAGGAGGTAGTATGGACCAAAACATGAACAAATGTTCCGTAAACATGGGCTATAAAATACGTGTCTTAAGAGCCTTTGTTTATCTTTTCTTCTGTAAAACACATCTCTCCTATCGCACATGTGCTCATAGCCCTTAAGGTATGCATTTTAGAGCCCATAGTTACTATTTTTTTGTTCCATACTACCTCCTCCCAAAACATGAAAAGCAAAGAGCTTGCAGTAAAAGAGGTCCACTGTGAGAGGTATCAGAACGATTTTCAGTTATAACTTTGGACTCGGTCGTTTTCTAACCAGCGTGACAAAAAATAAAAACACCTACAGCCGTCATTATGATTATATTTTATTTTGTCGCTACCAAATGGTATTTGAATGGTTCTCGTGTCAATTGGCAGTCGATGGTTGGAGTGCTGACACATTATCTGCGTATCGAGCTATGCTGGCAACTGAAGGGTTATGCATGGAGATTATATCAACCTGTACCGCATCCAAAACAGACTGAATATGATGCAATGAAGCGTTGAAACTGGTAGCGACAAAATAAAATATAATCATTAGGACGGCTGTAGGTATTTTTTGTCACGATAGTAAACGGCTGTCGTCCTAGAGACCTCCTGATAAAAGAATGGACATACAAAAGCTTTTCTAACCAGGGTCCTTTACCTCAAATTGATGCATTTATCCTTCTCCATCACCACTGAAAGTTTGTAACATCTTCACGGAATCACCCTATATATCAAGTTTTCATAGAATAAAATATTCTGTAATCCACCTACGTACGTTTAAAGGCCATCTAATAATTCAATACTAGAATTAATGATTGAACATCACTGATAACTGCATCGTGTTTCAGAGTGTTAGATATGTTTCAACGCATTACGTAACGTATGGTCGCATGATTTAGCTGGACTAGCAAATATATATAAAAAATAACATTGTTTGATCTTTCGTGAAATGAACTGGGATTCAGGTACCTTTCTGGGACGTCCAGATATTGCTGAAGCGCACCATTTTTTTACACCTTAGTTTACAGTAATTCACTACCGTATTTTATTCCAGAAAAAGGTAGTACTAATTGGGTATTTAATCACAGAATTTAACGTTAAATTTCACTGTGGTTTTCTGGGACTCGATAGCTGGAGTTATAATGTGATTCAGAATAATTTTTTACGCTTAATTATGTAACTTTGTTCAACGCGATCAGGCCTAGATTAAGGTAAGTCGTCATATCGTCAGTACTGTAGACGAAGCAGTGCCGAAAAATATAACCCACTGCAACGTGGGGCTTCTCTAGTGAGTAGAGTGTTAAGTGCAGATGGCGGAAGATACAGTTACACTGAAGTCACAAATTAAGAATATCCAATGTTATTGCATTTCATCCTCATACCGGATCAGCCACTTTTCCCGTGTTTTCCATGTAAGTCCAGCCTGCTCAAAACTTGCTGGAAGCAACCTCCAGACTCACACCAAGGACTTGCTCGGCTGCTGCAGGGTTTCCTTCTCAGAGTGGTCCGCTCACACCCAACAAATCTGAAAGCAGCGAACAACACAGAACGACATGCGACGTATAAGCAAACACAAATTTGCTCATATCACAGCGCACCTATTGTTACTAGCTCAGTCGATTCCTGACGAAACGGAAACTTTTATCTGCGCTACTTTCATGCCAAGACAGCAGCAGCGTCTGCGCACGTATAAAAATCGTTTAACGGTATGCAGATATCTCGAGACATAATCCCGCGATGTCGACTTTTCCTATTGGTTGAAGGCATGCAGATAAGTTGAAAGGGTCTTGTACACCTAATAAGATAACTATACTTGGCATTTCTCTACACTTCCTAATGGGAGTGCTAGCAGATTTTCTGAAGGTGAAAAGTTCTCGGCATGACACAGACACGGTGATGATATAAACGAAAACTATGCTATTTTTGGGTACCGAAACGTGTCATTGTATTGGTTTACACATTCCTGAGCACCCGGAGTTGCCCAGGTAAGTATGCAATATATTCCTGTCTTTCATTAGTTCACTTCCTCCTTCCCCCTCTCTCAGGCCATCTCTATATATCTCCTCCATCATCTCTCTCCGTCCTCCTCTTCCCCCCTCTCCTTGTTGATTTCCTCCTCTCTCCTTTCTCTGTCTATTACCGCACCCCCTCTCACTGTCCACTTCCATCTGCATTCTATCTGTTCCCATCCTATCCTTCCCCCTCGCTCTCTGTCCATCTCCCTCTTCCCCCTTTTCTCTGCATGTTATCACCCTCACCCAAATAGGAGGCTGCTGGTTGTCAACCCACAGTACTTCTTCCCAGATCGTAACTAATTTGGTTGAAACTGTTAGAGGGGTTTAGGATGAACTTTTAGATGTGGCTTCGCCCACGTACACACATATGAAATATATTTCACATGCAGGGTGATTATAATCAAAGTTAAACTTTCAAAACCGCTGTAGAAATAACATCACTGGTCTGAATGACGTCAAATTGCAACGGAAGGAGCCGCCCGGTGTGGCCGTGCGGTTCCAGGCGCTTCAGTCTGGAACCGAGTGACCGCTACGGTCGCAGGTTAGACTCCTGCCTCGGGCATGGATGTGTGTGATGTCCTTAGGTTAGTTGGGTTTAAGTAGTTCTAAGTTCTAGGGGACTGATGATCGCAGATGTTAAGTCCCATAGTGCTCAGGGCTATTTGAACCATTTTTTTTTGCAACGGAAGGGGAAAAACGTATGGCAGAAGAAAAATAAATAGTTACAAAATGTAGCAATAGATGGCGCTGTAAGCATCATAATTTAATAGTGGTCGCCTGCAAATGACACATGAGTCGTACAACAATGCCTAAGGTGTACGTTTGACGTTAAACAAACTGTACTACTCAGTGTGCAGGGGTATACAGATGTGATACTGTTAGTTACGTAAGCCCATCCGCCACGGCAACGTCATATCACATCGGATGGAAAAAATCGGTTTTTAATTGTCCTGAGGCCAAAAACTGCATAAAAAGCAACAATCAAAATCAAATCGGATTATTAATTTCCGTGTGACAGGCGCAAAACATCTTCAATATGCAGTTCACCGTTTTCTGCAACAAGTTGAAATCGAGAAAGAGCATGTTCCACAACTGATCTAAGTGTTTCCGGAGTCACGTTCAGAACGTGTTGAGCAGTGCGTGCCTTCAATGCAGCTTAGTTTGCAATCGGAACACTGAACGCAACATCTTTCAGATAGCTCCACAGCCACAAGTCACACGGATTCCCAAGATAAGGTGATCGCGAGGGCCAGGCTGTAGTCAAATGGCTGCTGATGATTCTAGCATTTCCGAAATAGCGCTTGAGCAGCTGCGTCGCTGGAGGTACACCGTCTTGCATAAAAATGATTCCATCCACACAGCCACGCTGTTGGAGAGCTGGAATGACATGGTCGCGCAAAAGACACACATAGCGCTTACCAGTGACGGTATAGGTAACAAGACCGGATGAAGTGGTACTGGCTGACTTCCGTTGCCCATCTTCGACAATTCTGTGTATTGACATATCCTGTCAGATGCAAGTGGGCTTTGTCTGTCCACAAAATCTTCAACGGCCAATCATTGTCCACTCCCATGCGAGCAAGAAAATCTAAAGCAAAGGTTTCATTTGCTGGCAGGTCGACAGGAAGCACCTCCTGCAGATAGGATAATTTGAATGGATAGCAAAGAAGAATTTTTCGTAGGATTTTGCCCGCCATGCTCACGGGTATGTCCAATGTTGGGGCAGTTCTCCGTGCACTACATGTTTGCACACCACCACTCGTCTCCTCCTGCATTGCTGTGGCCACTGCTTCCACTGCTGACGTCGAATCAATTCGTTTCCTCCCTCTATCAGGTTGCACACAAAAAGAACCCGTCTTTTCGAATTTCCGAATCATTTTCTCCAGACCCACGGCAGCCATCAGACCAGCGCCTTTTTCAAACCCTTCAGTGTCTGGAACTTCTGCAGACCGACGCGTGCACAGTCATCATTCTTCTAATACAGCTTTACAAGCAGAGGGCGATCCTGCATTGAGATAATAATGGCGAACGTCGCAGACGCGGAAGGAGGAATAGCCGTGTACTCGGTGTGTTTATACCAACTACAAGCCGGCCGCGGTGGCCGTGCGGTTCTGGCGCTGCCGTCGGGATCCGCGGGGCTGCTACGGTCGCAGTTTCGAATCCTGCCTCGGGCATGGGTGTGTGCGATGTCCTTAGGTTAGTTAGGCTTAAGTAGTTCTAAGTTCTAGGGGACTTATGACCTAAGATGTTGAGTCCCATAGTGCTCAGAGCCATTTGAACCATTTTTGTACTAACTACAATGGGTCGTGGGCATGACAGGTGTTGTCATTTACATATTGTAACACATGCAGAGCCATCTACTGCCGCGCCGGGTTAGCCGAGCGGTATTAGACGCTGCAGTCATGGACTGTGCGGCTGGTCCCTCGGGCATGGGTGTGGGTGTGTGTGTCTATCTTTAGGATAATTTAGGTTAAGCAGTGTGTAAGCTTAGGGACTGATGACCTTAGCAGATAAGTCCCGTAAGATTTAACAAAAAAAGAGCCACCTATTGATCCATTTTCACACTCCAGAATGAGATTTTCACTCTGCAGCGGAGTGTGCGCCGATATGAAACTTCCTGGCAGATTAAAACTGTGTGCCCGACCGAGACTCGAACTCGGGACCTTTGCCTTTCGCGGGCAATTGCTCTACCAACTGAGCTACCGAAGCACGACTGACGCCCGCTACTCATAGCTGTACTTCTGTTAGTATCCGTCTCCTACCTTCCAAACTTTACAGAAGCTCTTCCGCGAAATATGCAGAACTAGCACTCCTGAAAGAAAGGATACTGTGGAGACATGGCTTAGCCACAGCCTGGGGGATGTTTCCAGAATGAGATTTTCACTCTGCAGCGGAGTGTGCGCTGATATGAAACTTCCTGGCAGATTAAAAATTCTGGAAACATCCCCCAGGCTGTGGCTAAGCCATATCTCCACAGTATCCTTTCTTTCAGGAGTGCTAGTTCTGCATGTTTCGCAGAAGAGCTTCTGTAAAGTTTGGAAGGCAGGACACGGATACTGGCAGAAGTAAAGCTGTGAGTACCGGCTGTGTGTCGTGCTTCGGTAGCTGAGTTGGTAGAGCACTTGCCCGCGAAAGGCAAAGGTCCCGAGTTCGAGTCTCGGTCGGGCACACAGTTTTAATATGCCAGGAAGTTTCATTTTCACACTATTTTTTTGTTCTGCCATACGATATCCCCCTTCTCCGATAATATTCCGTTGCAATTTGACGTCATTCTGACCAGTGACGTTATTTCTACAGCGTTTGTAAAGTTTAACTATAATCACCCTGCATGTTTAACATATTTCTCAAGTGTCTGTATGCATATTTCACCTGTATCCCTAGCGAATTTCGCCCAGAAGTTTCATTTTCACGCAGCTTCATGTTTTAACGTCATATATCATGAACTATGTGTCATACAACGATATGTTTTTGTAGATACATCCAGTGGCATATATGGATACTGTCTGCGAATCGTCTCGGCAATAGAGCTAGTATGAAAGAAGTAATAAATTTAAACGTCATGCATGACGAGGCATTTTTCCACGCATTTCAGTGGTTATGACGTCATATCTCCCGAACTATGTGTCCTACAATGCCCTGGTTCTGTTAGTGCATTCAGTTGTATGTGTGAAGACTATGTGCAAAGTGTGTCGCAAATTCAGTTATTAGTAGAACAGTAACAAATTAAAACGTCTTGTTTGATACGGTAGTTTTACTGCCTGAACAGCGAAAATGCAGTAAGTCATAAACTTTCTTCCTTTCATAATATTGTGGGTTTGTCAGCGAGAGAAATTTTCGCGAAGGTTTTAAATTATGTGTCAAGTTTTTTACAAGTCACTCAGTTCTCTCATTCTCAAATACTGGATGACTAAAGTAAGGGTATTCGTGCGTCATGGGCTGCATTGCTTTTTCATCCCCCCATCCGTTTGATAGATAGGTGGTTCTTACAGCCCCAACAATTCTTTCCAAACAGTTAGTAATAAGTGCACAAAGTTTGTTTTAAGTCGGTCCAGTAGTTTAGGAGAATATGTGGAACATACTTCTATAAATATATCTGTAGATCTATTTTCACAATATGTATGCATTAAAATAAACAGTCGACTTCAGGATTTTTTAAAATTTCAATTTGTTAAAATGCAGGAGGGAGGTTGCTACCGTCGGCGTCAATTGGTGCACGTTGGTGCACTTTAGTCGTAGTAACGTCTACATGATGATTGGTAACGGCTCTATTACACTTTTAGGGATTCTATCGAATTACCTAGGTGTCTGTAGAAAACCACTTATTCAGGATAACAGGAAAGTATTGCCTGTCGTGAAGTGCTCAGCCTAATCATAATCCTCGTTAGATAACACATGTAACTGAAGATCGAAAACATAAAACATTATACGTGCCACTTTTTTACAAATCTCCTTTTCACTGCTATTGTGTTCACAATACTCTGTCGCATGTCTCAAGACTTGTTCCAAGTGTCAAATCATGGAAAAAAATGTTTAAAACATTCATTACTAAATAGCGCATTGTCTGTGTGCTAAGTAGTGCTTCCGTCTGGAGTTCCAAGTGTCATGCGTCATCTCTTACATTTAATGGATGCACACTGTGTGTTCAAAAATGGTTCAAATGGCTCTGAGCACTATGGGACTTAACTGCTGAGGTCATCAGTCCCATAGAACTTAGAACTACTTAAAGCTAACTGACCTAAGGACATCACACACATCCATGCCCGAGGCAGGATTCAAACCTGCGACCGTAGCGGTCTCGCGGTTCCAGGCTGTAGCGCCTAGAACCGCTCGGCCACCCCGGCCGGACGCACTTTGTGTGGTAAGCAAAATGCAATAAGTTTTTATTGATATCTATAAAATATCTTTGTAATTGAATGAGATAATTTGGGTATCAGAAATAGTAAAAAAAATTGGAGAATTGAACAGCAACACATCGGCGGTCTGAAAAATGATACGAAAATCCATTTCTTCTTCCACACCAAAGGATGTTCTGAAGTAAACTTTGCAACATCTAAAACCTAAAATGAAGTTTTGTAAGAAACAGAACTCAGTACTGAAATATCTTTTTCTTCAATTTAATGTAGTTATTCTTGTGTAAAGAAATTAAAAACTATGAGAAATGCTTATTGCTGACTACAGTCCTACTACGTAAAACATTAGTGCTGTATTTCTGTACTTATTTTGTAACAAATAAGCCGTACTACCTTAGTATTATTGGCAATTTGAAAAAAACTTGTATTTTCTAATGTGTTTCATTATGTTTTGCAGTGATGAGATGAACGGCATTAATCTGTGGCATCAGAATGCCTTCTTAATATTTTGTGCAAGTAATTTATGCACAAAAAGAGACAAATTGTTTTTTTTTTATTTTCGTGATAAATGTGTGATTTGGCACCAAGAACGTTTGATATTTCCTCTCTTCAATCGTATTTTGTTTATATGGGCCGGCGCGATAACGAGTCAAAAGATTTATAAAATATTAGAAACGTTGATCCAAATGGTTGCGTCCTTAAATGATTGTTACACTACCATGTGGGAAGGGCGCGAATGATGTGTCGTAAGACAGATTCTTTCTGAATCAGTGCTGGTGTCCATGAAGAAGGCCATTTTTAGCAAGAAACTCGTTCTGTTTGAAAATAATATCTATTAGAACTCTCCTTGCTGGAGGACAGTAGTTCTGTCGGTCAGCTCTGCTACTTTTCTTGTAGATAAATTTGAATAGCGCTCTGTACCAAATCGCCGTCAACAGTTTTTCGCTCACAGCGTTTTTATGAAGTATGGTCATGAAAAGAGCTATTTTACTTGTAAACAAAATGCAGCACTTGACTCTGGGACTCCGTCTGGCCATGTTCAAATGGTTCAAATGGCTCTGAGCACTGTGGGACTCAACTTCTGAGATCATCAGTCAACTAGAACTTAGAACTACTTAAACCTAACTAACCTAAGGACATCACACACATCCATGCCCAAGGGAGGATTCGAACCTGCGACCGTAGCCTAGGCGCGCAGTCCGGAACCGCGCGACTGCTACGGTCGCAGGTTCGGATCCTGCCTCCGGCATGGATGTGTGTGATGTCCTTAGGTTAGTTAGGTTTAAGTAGTTGTAAGTTCCAGGGGACTGATGACCTCAGCATTTGAACCATTTCTGGTCCTACTAGTGCCACTCTTATGCACCTGGCGCAAAATCTGAACAGATATTATCTTTCAGATGTTGAAACAAACCTACCATCTTTCGTTTATGTTGCTCAGCTCCTTCTTGGTGTTGGGAATTATCCGAATTTCGGGTATGAAACAGTGTAGTTTTTGAACTCTACTAGTGCTTCTGTGATGAAAATATGAAGTGAGAGAGCAAATGGTCCCATAATGGCCAGCCATAGTGCGAACTGCGGACCGCCACGAGCCACTGACGTCACAGTCGCCTTTGACTACGATAGCGCGTGAAGGCCAAACAGCATGCCACAATGAAACAACGATCAGGATAACCCGCTAACCTTCAGTAACTACTATGGAAATATGCTGTTGCAGGACCTCCCCTGTATACCTAAGAATCTAGATAACACGCTAAAGGCTGTCAGTGACACAAAGATTAGTGTTTATAGACTTCTCGATGACAAAGCCACACAAAAGACAAAATTAAGTGTCTCCAAATTTGTCTTTAAAAATATGGCTCTGAGCACTATGGGACTTAACATCTGTGGTCATCAGTCCCCTAGAACTTAGAACTACTTAAACCTAACTAACCTAAGGACATCACACACATCCATGCCCGAGGCAGGATTCGAACCTGCGACCGTAGCGCCTAGAACCGCTCGGCCACTTAGGCCGGCTAGTAGCAACTGTCGGGGGGTACAGATCAGGTTCGCTTTTAAATACGAGCTGTAACGGTTACAAGCGTTAGTTACCTCTGATACCGGAAGTGATGAGATGATGCTAGTCAAGAATTATCAACACCTCACTGAGTCTGACGAGGTTTTGTAAAAGGGCTACAAGAAGTTGGATGTACTTTCTGCGATATTGTATAAAGACTTGGCAGGAACGCAGCCACTGTACATGATAGCTGCAAGCAGTGGCCACGAGAATGTACGGTCGCATGTAGTCCGGCCTCCGGACGGCTACGTACACCACCGACAGGGAAGACCACCGTGTACTTTCCTATACAGGGTGTTACAAAAAGGCATGTCCAAACTTTCAGGAAACATTCCTCACACACAAAGAAAGAAAATATGTTATGTGGACACGTGTCCGGGAACGCTTACTTTCCATGTTAGAGCTAATTTTATTACTTCTCTTCAAATCTCATTAATCATGGAATGGAAACACACAGGAACAGAACGTACCAGCGTGATTTCATACACTTTGTAACAGGAAATGTCCAAAATGTCCTCCGTTAGCGAGGATACATGCATCTACCCTGCGTCGCATGGGATCCCTGATGCGCTGATGGAGCCCTGGAGAATGGTGTATTGTATCACAGCCGTCCACAATACGAGCACCAAGAGTCTCTACATTTGGTACCGGGGTTGCGTAGACAAGAGCTTTCAAATGCCCTCAAAAATGAAAGTCAAGAGGGTTGAGGTCAGGAGAACCAGTTGTTTCCGTACAATGTACAGCGTGTGCAGGCACTATCAGCAGCTAATTGGCCTCCACGGGTACACTTCTGCGAATGGTTCATCCAACAATGTGTCAATTCTCATTTCAGTGCATGTGTTCTCTTTACGGGTGAGGCTTCATTCCAATGTTATAAAATTGTAAATTTTCATAATCAGCATGTGTGGGCTGACGAGAATCCGCACGCAATTGTGCAATAACGTCATCAACACAATTTTATGTGAACGTTTGGGCAGGCATTGTTGGTGATGTCTTGATTGGGCCACATTATCTTCCACCTACGCTTAGTGGAGCACGTTATCATGATTTCATACGGGATACTCTACCTGTACTGCTATAACATGTGCCTTTACAAGTACGACACAACATGTGGTTCATGCACGATGGAGCTCCTGCACATTTCAGTCGAAGCGTTCGTACGCTTCTCAACAACAGATTCGGTGACCGATGAATTGATAGAGGCGGACCAATTCCATGGCCTCCACGCTCTCCTGACCTCTACCCTCTTGACTTTCATTTATGGGGGCATTTGAAAGCTCTTGTCTACGCAACCCGGTACCAAATTTAGAAACTCTTGGTACTCGTATTGTGGACAGCTATGATACAATACGCCATTCTCCAGGGTTGCATCAGCGCATCAGGGATTCCATGCGACGGAGGGTGGATACATGTATCCTCACTAACGGAAGAATATTTCCTGTAACAAAGTGTTTGAAGTCACATTGGTAAGTTCTGTTGCTGTGTGTTTCCATTCCATGATTAGTGTGATTTGAAGAGAAGTAATAAAATGAGCTCTAACATGGAAAGTAATCGTTTCCGGACACATGTCCCCATAACACATTTTCTTTCTTTGTGTGTGAGGAATGTTTCCTGAAAGTTTGGCCATACCATTTCCTAACACCCTGTATATTTTAAATTAAAGTCCTCGCACCGTATTTTTTTGTCTGTCTGTGAAAATTACTTTCAAGAAATACTGTAGCAATTTTAACACCGTTTTCAGTAATAGATACAGGTTTGTGTATATAATTTATCACCGTTACGCCAGCCTAGTCGCCGGCCGTAGATTTTTTGTGTTCCCTGTGCGAAGTCGGAGCGAGTAGCTAGTCTACGACACGATCCAGTCACACTAAGGTTACCACGGCCTATGTTCGATGTAAAAGTACAATAATAATTCACAGACGGCAAGTGGCAGCATTAACAGTGGAGTGTGAGGGGAACGTGGAAACAGTGCAGTCATTCTCGTGATGTGTCTAACAACACTACCACAACAAAGGTCAAAAATTAATTATGATTGTAGTGTTGCTCACGCTGCTAAATATTGCATTTTCGGGCAACATCAAAGTTATATTATGTGGCAGGTGTCATTAGAGCATTTAATAAACTCATTTCATGAAATAATGGATAAACTAGGCACTCATCTTTTCGTGTTTCCCGCGCTGGTCTCGTTGTGAACTCATGGCTCAATCGTAGAAAATCTAGGTAGTGATGATTCCAAGCTCGGGTGGAAAGAGGCCTAGGTGTTATTCTGAAATATTCAAAAGTTTTATAGACGTGTTTCATAAACCATTCTTGAAGACTAAAATTTTGCAAGTTAAGACAATGGTGATGTAAAAACAGTAATCAGCACTCCGAATTTAAGTTACACTTCTTTTTTATTACTTTTGTTGCAACATCACTTCACAACATAAAACATACTTGAAAATATCTTCCTCACTGTTAAGGTCACATTTCATAAACTGACTACAATTTGCGTCTTTCGCCGGCCGCGGTGGTCTAGCGGTTAAGGCGCTCAGTCCGGAACCGCGCGACTGCTGCGGTCGCAGGTTCGAATCCTGCCTCGGGCATGGATGTGTGTGATGTCCTAAGGTTAGTTAGGTTTAAGTAGATGTAAGTTCTAGGTGACTGATGACCACAGCAGTTAAGTCACATTGTGCTCAGAGCCATTTGAACCATTTTTTGCGTCTTTCCAACATGACGCCCAAGACTTGACTCTCTAATACCCGCTTACGTGCCCAAAAATCAGAGTTACAAGTACGTTAAAGATCATAGTGACAAAAGAAAGAATACACATAAGAAAAATATCATTGCAATATAAACATATCGATGTATCAAAGTACCTCTACATTAATGAAATCAAATCTGAATGTTGTCACAGAAATATGTTAACTATTTTACAGAAACACAGTAGAATATTGCAGGTATCGAGAGGTTGAGATGAGGTGCCGTAATGGTTACGTAATTCAAGTACCATTACATGTGGAAACGGAGCTATTTATTTGACTTCCAAAAGAGCATGATCATTGAATTTCGGGACAAGGGTGGAATCATTTCCGACACGGCTAAGTTTCCAAACTGTTCGGGTGCGCCATGGTTAAAGTATACCGTGCGTGGCAAAATGGCGCTATCCAAAGCAACTGCAGTGCACCACGGGCAGTAGTTGAGAGGTGTGAGCAGCGACTGCGGAGATGTATATGGGCAAACAGACGTGCAACTGATGAGCAACTGTCCACCCAGATTAATCAAGGGGCTACCAGAAGTGTCTTTTCAACGACCGCCCGGCGAATGCTGCTTCATATTGGTAGCAGGTGGTTGCACCCACACTAACTGCCGTTCATCGGCGATGAAAGCTGGAATTTTCAGATCAGTACCTCGATTCGACGTCCGCTGAGTGGCGACAGATGGCCTTTTCAGATGAATCATATTTTATGCTCCATTAGACAGATGTCCGTTGGCGTGTACGGCGTGAAACGTCTGACAGCAAACAGCCTACAACAATCGTCTGAAGGGTCCAGACCAGAGGGCATTTTATTGTTGGTCTCGTCATTATGGAATGCACAACAGATCAACACAAGCATGCATTTATCCTTGGGTACGTATATGCTTCATGCAGTTTGTTTTTTCTCATCACGATGGCATCTACCAGCAGGACAATGCAACATTTCACACAGCTCGCAGTGCATGTGCTTGGATCGAAGTGCAGCAAACTGAGTTTACCGCCGGCCGCGGTGGTCTAGCGGTTCTAGGCGCTCAGTCCGGAACCGCGCGACTGCTACGGTCGCTGGTTCGAATCCTGCTCGGTCATGGATGTGTGTGATGTCCTTAGGTTAGTTAGGTTTAGGCACTTCTAAGTTGTAGGGGACTGATGACCACAGATGTTAAGTCCCATAGTGCTCAGAGTCATTTGAACCATTTGATGAGTTTACCGTACTCCCCGGCCCTCCAGACTCACCGGATTTAAACACAATCGTGAATCTGCGAGACCACCTTGATCGGGTTGTTCGCGCCATATATACTCAACTGAGAAACCCAGAGCAGATAGCCACAATGCTGGAGTTGGCATGGCTCCACATTCCTGTCGGTATCTTCCAGGACTCTCTTCGTGCTCGTCTCGCAGGGTCCACGCTGCAAAAGGTGGTTATTGAGGCTTTTGATAGGGAGTGGAGTCACATTAATATGACTGGACAGAATGTAATAAACACTATAACCTTATTTTCTGCGCGCCTTCTCGAAAAAAATATACTACTGGCCAATAAAATTGCTACACCACGTAGATGGCGTGCTACAGACGCGAAATTTAACCGACAGGAAGAAGATGCTGTGATATGCAAATGATTAACTTTTCAGAGCATTCACACACTTTTGGCGCCGGTGGCGACACCTACAACGTGCTGACAGGAGGAAAGTTTCCAAGCGATTTCTCATACACAAACAGCTGCTGACAGGCGTTGCCTGGTGAAACGTTGTTGTGATGCCTCGTGTAAGGAGGAGAAATGCGTACCATCACGTTTCCGACTTTGATAAAGGTCGGATTGTGCCCTATCGCGATGGCAATTTATTGTATCGCGACATTGCTGCTCGCGTTGGTCGAGATCCAATGACTGTTAGCAGAACATGGAATCGGTGGATTCAGGAGGGTAATACGGACCGCCGTGCTGGATCCCAACGGCCTCGTATCATTAGCATTCGAGATGACAGGCATCTTATGCGCATGGCTGTAACGGATCGTACAGAAACGTCTCGATCCTTGAAACAACAGACGGGGACGTTTGCAAGACAACAGCCATCTGCACGAATAGTTCGAGTACGTTTGCAGCAGCATGCACTATCAGCTCGGAGACCATAGCTAAGGTTACCCTTGACGCTGCATCACAGACAGGAGCACCTGCGATGGTGTACTCAACGACGAACCAGGGTGAACGAATGGCAAAACGTCATTTTTTCGGATGAATCCAGGTTGTGTTTACAGAATCATTATGGTCGCATCGGTGTTTGGCGACATAGCGGTGAACGCACATTGGAAGCTTGTATTCGTAATCACCATACTGGCGGATCACCCGGCGTGATGGTATGGGGTGCCATTGGTTACACGTCTCGGTCACCTCTTGTTCGCATTGACGGCACTTTGAATAGTGGACGTTACATTTCAGATGTTTTACGACCCGTGGCTCTACCCTCCATTCGATCCCTGCGAAACCCTACATCTCAGCAGAATAATGCACGACACCATGTTGCAGGTCTTGTATGGGATAGATTCTCCAGATTTCTCATCAATTGAATACGTCTGGTCGATGGTGGCCGAGCAACTGGCTCGTCACAATACGCCAGTCACTACTCTTGATGTGCTGTGGTATCGTGTTGAAGCTGCATGGGCAGCTGTACTTTTACACGCCATCCAAGCTCTGTTTGACTCAATGCCCAGGTGTATCAAGGCCGTTACTTCGGCCAGAGGTGGTTGTTCTGGGTACTGATTTCTCAAGATCTATGAACCCAAATTGCGTGAAAATGTAATCACATGTCAGTTCTAGTATAATATATCTGTCCAATGAATACCCGTTTATCATCTGCAGTTCTTCTTGGTGTAGCAATTTTAATGTCCAGTAGTGTTGAAACGGAAGGAAATAAAGTTGATAACATGTACTCTCCGCCATCTTCTGTGCAGTGTCTTGTGGAATGTAGATCTAAGCGTAGAAGGATTTGACAGAACTATGGAACCCCACGAGAAATGCATGCCTGATCATAAATGCGGATCCTAACCAAGCCTACAGGTTGCGGTGCTGTATTTTACCATAAGCGGCATTTGTGCAATATTCGCAATACGTTGCAAGCGTCAGTCGTGGTCAGAACAGCATTCTGTGCAGTGTATTTATGAGTGCATTATCGCAGACGAAAGTGTGTGTTGAGTGATTGCGACGGACGATCATTGAAGAGGCCTACACTGGCAGAAGTTACAGGAGAACAAAATGTCGATCTCGTGAATACTGTCAGCACCAAAACAACACTAAGAGATCTCAATAAGCAGGGAATTCCCGTGCAAGCTAGAATTCCGAAACCACTTATGGGTGATAAAAATGCCCGTAGCAGGAAAATGTGATGCTAAAGCCATGAAAACTGGACTACGCAATTATGGAATAAAGTTAGTTGGACGGATGAATAGTGTTTAATACTGTTTCCAACTCCTGGGCGAGTTTTCGTCCCACGAATGGAACATGGCGGGCAGTTCGGTGATGATTTGGGCAGCCACATCGCGGTGTTCCAAGGGTACCATGATTACTCTGGAAGGTTGCTTTACTGCTAAGAATTATGGGACCATTTGGACTGGTCAGATCCATCCCATGGTCCAATATTTGTTCCGTTTTGGTGATGCTGACTTCCAAGACGTCCCTGTTCACACAGGTCGCATCCTCCAAGACTGATTTTGTGAGCACGGGAATAAATTGTCGTATTTTCTCTGGCCACTATAGTCACCATATCTCAATATTATTCGTCTCTGTGGTCTGCTTTGGAGAGAAGGGTGCGTGATCACTGCCCAACACCATCATCGTTACCTGAAATTGCCGCCATCTTTCAGCAAGAATGGTATAAGAGTCCCCTGAAAACTTCACTGGACCGCTATTTATCCATTCTGAGATAAATGAAAGCTCTTTTGAATGCCAGTGGGTAACAGGTGAAAGCAAAGTGCAACACTCATCTGCATCTACGTGATTACTGTGCTATTCACAATTAAGTGCCTGGCAGAGGGTTCAATGAACCACCTTCATGCTGTCTCTCTACCGTTCCACTCTTGAACGGCATGCGGGAAAAACGATCTCTTAAATTTTTCCGTGCGTGCCCTGATTTCTCTTATTTTATCGTGATTATCATTTCTCCGTATGTAGGTGGGTGAGAAGACAATGTTTTCGCAATCGGAGGAGAAAACTGGTGATTGAAATTTCATGAGAAGATCCCGTCGCAACGAAAAACGCCTTTGTCTTAATGATTGCCACTCCAGTTTATGTATCATGTATGTGACACTATCTCCCTTATTTCGCGATAGTAGAAAACGAGCTGCCCTTCATTGTACTTTTTCGATGTCATCAGTCAGTCCCACACTGCACAGCAGTACTCCAGAATAGGGCGGACAAGCGTAGCGTAAGCAGTCTCATTGGTAGACCTGTTGCACCTTCTAAATATTCTGCCAATGAATCGCATTCTTTGGTTTGCTCTGTTTTCTATACCCACAATATTATCTATGTGACCGTTCCAATTTAGGTTATTTGTAATTGTAATCCCTAAGAATTTCCTTTAATTTACAGCCCTCAGATTTGTGTGACTTATCGCGTAATCGAAATTTAGCTGATTTCTTTTAGTACTCATGTGAATAACTTCGCACTTTTCTTTATTCAGGGTCAATTGCTACTTTTCGCACCATGCAGATATCTTATCTAAATCATTTTACAAGTAGTTGTGATCATCTGATGACTTAAGAAGACGGTAAATGACAGCATCATCTGCAAACAATCTAAGAGGGCTACTCAGATTGTCTCCTATGTCGTTAATATAGATCAGGAACAATAGAGGGCCTATAACACTCCTTGGGGAACGCCGGATATTACTTCTGTTTTACTCCATGACTTTTCCCTCTATTACTACGGACTGTGACCTTCCTGACAGGAAATCACGAATCCAGTCGCACAACAGAGGCGATACTCCGTAGGCACGCAGTTTGATTACAAGACGCTTGTGAGGAACGGTGTTGAAAGCTTTCTGGAAATCTAAAAATATGGAATCAATTTCACATCCAATGTCGATAGAACTTATTACTTCATGAGTATAAAGAGCTAGTTGTGTTTCACAAGAACGATATTTTCTGAATCAGTGGTGACTATATATCAATAAATCGTTTTCTTCGAGGTACTTCATAATGTTCGAATACAGTATATGTTCCAAAACCCTTCTGCAAATCGACGTTAGTGATACAGGCCTGTAATTCAGTGGTTTACTCCTACTTCCCTTTTTGGGTATTGGTGTGACTTGAGCAATTTTCCAGTCTTTAGGTACGTATCTTTCTGTGGGCGAGTGGTTGTATATAATTGCTAAGTATGGAGCTATTTTATCAGCATACTCTGAGAGGAACCTGACTGGTATACAATCTGGACCGGCGGCCTTGCCTTTATTAAGTGATTTAAGCTGCTTCGTTACACCGAGGATATCTACTTCTATGTTTCTCATCTTGGCAGTTGTTCTTGATTGGAATTCAGGAATATTTACTTCGTCTTCTTTGGTGAAGGAGTTTCGGAAAACCGTGTTTAATAACTCTGCTTTAGTGGCACTCCCATCAGTGACTTCACCGTTGTTATCGCGCAGTGAAGGTATTGATTGTGTATTGTGTCTTGCCACTGGCCTGCTTTATGTATGACTAGAATCTCTTTGGGTTTTCTGCCAGGTTTCGAGACAGAATCTCGTTGTGGAAATTATTAAAAGCATCTCGCATTGAAGTACGCGCCATATTTCGAACTTCTGTAAAACTTTGCCAATCTTGGGGATTGATACTGAAATTACTGTGCCACGCAATGTGCTGGAAAGTGTATGATACTGTGATTATAATCGTTATTGAATAAAATGTAAGTTATATGTGAGTAAAGATTTACTCATTTGAGGCTGTTGTTCAGAGACTTGAGTTTTTTTCAGTTTTTACTGAGAGTATTTCTTCCCTCGTGAGCTTTTATGCTGTTGGAGTCTGAGAAAAAGAACAGATTATAGGTATGAGCTGAGCTGTGAAAACTAGGCACATCCTCTAGAAATTCAGAGCACAGAGTTATTTTTATCATTATAGGCTTTATTTTAGTTCATATAATTGCATCAGTAAAAGAAAAAATAAATAGCAGCTACTCAGGTTTCAGTAATACGGCATAATGATCCTTCTCATACGTCAATACCTGACATAAATCACGATAATGAAGGCAGTATGCTTCCGTAACCATGTATCTAAGGTTACCGTCTAGACAGTCACATGCAAAATTTATAAATGAGAGACTCTGGAATCATAACTTCTCCTCTATCGTATTGCATAAACAGAAACACCTCTCGTCAGGGAAGCAGCTTATCCGAAAAAATAACGAATTAAGGCACTAGAGGAACGTCAGAGCATATATTATGGAGTTCCCCACTCTAATCGTGTCCTTGATACACGGCTGTGGAACTCCGGTTGCAGGACAGCAGGCAACCTTCTCACTGGCATTTATGGCTCTACATCTATATCTCAGATTTCTATGGCTCTGTTGTCACATGAAGAGTGTAATAAAATACCTCAAATATATTTACAAAACTTTTGTTTCCCGTGATTAACTTACTTTCACGAAAATCTAAGCGCAGATACATTCTAAAATATAACCATGTTTGTAGAGTACCTCCTTTTGGCTACTGCACATGACTCGTGGCAAATAACAGTGTGTGCCGGGAGAGAAAAAGGAAACAGGCGCTGTCGTATCCGTGAAATATTATTGAAATTGTTAGTTAATAGGTTGGATTTGTAGATACTTCCTACTCTCAAACACAAGAATTTGTATTACATTATAAATATATAAGCGTAGAAGTATACGGACACTTGGATAATTTGCCTTTGTAGCTTGTCCAAAAATGAATTATCACTCAAATAAATACACAGGCTGGGCGTTTCGGGCGCCGAGATGTTGATATATGGCGTGAAGCACTTAAAACTGAAAAAGTCTAAGCATGCATTGCATGAAGAGGAACAAAATAATCGCTGGTTTAAAAGTACTGATAAAGTTGGAATTTTACGAGAAAGATACTGCAGTGGTCGTTACTCAATGTAAGTAGTAAGTAGTTTCCTAAATTACGTGAAGTAAGTAGAAATAAAAGATAAGTGTGGTGAAATGAATGACAGTCACAAATAATCATATATTTGAGACTGTTGTTTCCAGTCGCCTGTAGCTTACGACACTTGTTATGGAGCATATTATTCAGGTACTTTTTTCTGAACTGTGATTCCGCAGTAAGATTCTAAATTGCTCCATGAATCATTAACTGCGTTTCAATCAGATTATTGGCTAGGTGGCACAATCTAAGTAGGGTGGTCTGTGAGACAATCTCATGGCGTTATTTCTTTCTAAAGACAATTTCTTCTACATTAGTATACATTTGCTTTTATTTTATGAATACTTCTATAATCATATAAGGTTCTTTCTGTGACTGCAATTCGCAAAACACAGGATTGCGAAATAAAATGCAACGAGTGACTACCTTGTTTTAGATTTTGAATTAAGTATTTGAGTTGTAGGTGCTTAACAGTTTCTCGCATGACCCTACGTCGTCCACTAGTTTTAAACACACTATCTGGTCTAAAGACTCCGGACACCTGTTAGTGGACATTAATATGGGGTGTGGCCACCCTTCACCTTTACAATGGCCCGCATCTCGTGGTCGTGCGGTAGCGTTCTCGCTTCCCACGCCCGGGTTCCCGGGTTCGATTCCCGGCGGGGTCAGGGATTTTCTCTGCCTCGTGATGGCTGGGTGTTGTGTGATGTCCTTAGGTTAGTTAGGTTTAAGTAGTTCTAAGTTCTAGGGGACTGATAACCATAGATGTTAAGTCCCATAGTGCTCAGAGCCATTTTTGAACCTTTACAATGGGCTGAACTCTGCTGGGGCACTTGCAGTGGGATGTCTGTATATCTACGGAGGAATGGTAGCCCGTTCTTCCTCAAGAACTAAAACCAGAGAAGATAGCGAAGGTTGGGTTGTTTTGGGGGAAGAGACTAAACTGCGAGGTCATCGGTCTCATCGGGTTAGGCAAGGACGGGGAAGGAAGTCGGCCGTGCCCTTTCAAAGGAACCATCCCGGCATTTTCCTGATGCGATTTAGGGAAATCACGGAAAACCTAAATCAGAATGGCCGGACGCGGGATTGAACCGTCGTCCTCCCGAACGCAAGTCCAGTGTGATAACCACTGCGCCACCTCGCTCGGTAGAGAAGATAGTGATTTTATTTCTCTCTTTAAGTATGAACCGTCATGGACTACTGTTATTTCAACTGATTCTCCTTTCTTTTCTTCCATTTTTTTCGACAAATCTCCTTGTTTCTCTCTTCTTTCTTCTGTCCACGAGGCTCAAGACTTCGTCTCCGGTTTTTCATGGAAGCTATTAGAGGCCTGAATTTTTTTGGGTGGCAGTCGTTCTTGAATACCTTTGGAGGTCGTCCTCGTCCCATCCAACTTAATTCTGCCATGTGTTATCCACTTTTAATTTAGCAAAGTAAGTGAACACAGGCGATACAGACACATTTTTGTGTATATTTATACCTGTATACAGGGTGTTACAAAAAGGTACTGCCAAACTTTCAGGAAACATTTCTCACACACAAATAAAGAAAACGTGTTAGGTGGACATGTGTCCGGAAACGCTTAATTTCCATGTTAGAGCTCATTTTAGTTTCGTCAGTATGTACTGTACCTCCTCGATTCACCGCCATACGGGATACTCTACCTGTGCTGCTAGAACATGTGCCTTTACAAGTACGACACAACATGTGGTTCATGCACGATGGAGCTCCTGCACATTTCAGTCGAAGTGTACGTACGCTTCTCAACAACAGATTCGGTGACCGATGGATTGGTAGAGGCGAACCAATTCCATGGCCTCCACGTTCTCCTGACCTCAACCCTCTTGACTTTCATTTATGGGGGCATTTGACAGCTCTTGTCTACGCAACCCCGGTACCAAATGTAGAGACTCCTGGTGCTTGTATTGTGGACGGCTGTGATGCAATACGCCATTCTCCAGGGCTGCATCAGCGCATCAGGGATTCCATGCGACGGAGGGTGGATGCATGTATCCTCGCTAACGGAGGACATTTTGAACATTTCCTGTAACAAAGTGTATGAAGTCACGCTGGTACGTTCTGTTGCTGTGTGTTTCCATTCCATGATTAAGGTGATCTGAAGAGAAGTAATAAAATAAGCTCTAACATGGAAAGTAAGCGTTTCCAGACACATGTCCTCGTAACATATTTTCTTTCTTTGTGTGTGAGGAATTTTTCCTGAAAGTTTGGCCGAACCTTTTTGTAACACCCTGTATATTAACTATTTACTCCAGGTACTTATAAACATTTCGGAAAAAGCTGCTTCTACAAAAATGCTAATACACTCTACGACAAAAAACGACGGAGCATGAAGGAATTATACTAATCGGATGGAAGTCGGTGAATGCCATGTACATGTGCAGATAATCAAATGATTACAATCTCAGAAAAAATGGATGATTTACGTAAGAGAAGGAGCTCACAAATTGTGCACGTCCATAGTGCGTTGATCCACCGTTGGCCTTTATGCAAGCAGTTATTCGGCTTGGCACTGATTGATAGAGTTGTATGACCTCCTGAGGTATATTGTGCAAGGTTCTGTCCAACTGACGCGTTAGATCATCAAAATTACGAGATGATTGGAGGGCCTTGTCCTCAATGCTCCAAACGTTCTCGATAGGGGAGAAATCCGGCGATTGTTCTGGCCAAGTTATGGCTTGTTAAGCAAGAAGACAAGCAGTATAAACTCTCACCGTGTGCGGGCGGCCATTATCTTGCTGAAATGCAAGTCCAGGATGGCTTGTCATGAAGAGCAACAAAAAGGGGCGTAGAATATCGTAGACACACCGCTGCTCTGTAAGGCTGCCGCGAATGACAGCCAATGGGGCCCTGCTTTGAAAAGAGATGGCACCCCAGACTGTTACTCCTGGCTGTCAGGCAGTATGGTGGCCGAGAGTCAGTTTTGTATCCCACGTCTCCAGATGCGCCGTCGGCCTGCAATCTCATTGACTTGAGTAGAATTGTCTTCAGTAATGAGTCTCGCTTTGAAGTTAGCCCCGATGACTAGTGAAGGCGTGTCTGAGAGCGCACATGGTACAATGACGATATTCTAAGCCAAGCACGGCAAGCCATTCTGGGCTTACATTTCGGGAACCTAATGCACTTCTACACATGACTATAGTTTCTATTGCTTGTCTTCGTCCTTGCTAAACTCTACCTTAGCCAGAAAGGTCACCGGATCCTTCTCCAACTGAGAACATTTGGAGCTTTATGGTCAGGGCTCTTCAACCAGCTCGGGACACACCAGTTGGACAGAATCTGGCACGACGTCCCTCAGGAGGACATCCAACAACTCTGTCAATTAATTTCAGGTCGAACAAACGCTTGCATAAAGACCAGAGGTAGACCAACGCGTTATTTAACTGCTCAATTTGTGACCCTCTTTCTCTTGATTAAATAATCCAATTTTTCTGAAATCGTAATCATTTGTTTGTCTGTACATCTACATAGCATCTACTGAATTCCGTACCATTCGGATAATTCCTTCGTAACACGTCGTTTTTTCCTTAGAGTGTACTTCAGTTTATATTTAATGTTGACAAATTTCTCTTTTTCAGAAACACTTCCCTCGCAACTACAAGTCTGCATTTTATATCCTCTCTACTTCGGCCAGCATCAGTTTTTTTCCCACCCAAATAGCAAAACTGGTCTACTACTCTCAGTGCCTGATTTCCTAAGCCACTTCCTTCGGCAGCACCTGATTTCATTCAACTGTATTATATTACTTCAAATGGTTCAAATGGCTCTGAGCACTATGGGACTTAACAGCTGTGGTCATCAGTCCCCTAGAACTTAGAACTACTTAAACCTAACTAACGTAAGGACATCACACACATCCATGCCAGAGTCAGGATTCGAACCTGCGACCGTAGCAGTCTCACGGTTGCGGACTGCGCGCCTAGAACCGCGAGACCACCGCGGCCGGCTATATTATACTTTACTCCTTTTTTTTCTTCTGTTAACGTTTATCTTATAACTTGTTCTCAAAATACTATCCATTTGTCAAATGTCACGCTTGGTTGACACACAGGAAAATTATATGCCAAGATGACATGGATTCGACAGTAATTATTACGTGTATATATTGCTTCAGTTTATATTTAATGTTGACACATTTCTCTTTTTCAGAAACACTTCCCTCGCAACTACAAGTCTGCATTTTATATCCTCTTTACTTCGGCCAGCGTCAGTTGTTTTTCCCCACCCAAATAGCAAAACTCGTCTACTACTATCAGTGCCTGATTTCCTTAACCAGTTCCTTCAGAAGCATCTGATCTCATTCGACTATATTCTATTATCCCTTTTTATCTTCTGTTAACGTTCATCTTATAAACTCTTCCCAAAATAGTATCCATTTGTCAAATGTCACACTTGGTTGGCACACAGGAAAATTATATACCAAGATGACATGGATTCGACAGCAATTATTACGTATAGCGCTTCCGTCTTATTACACACTTGGAATATGTAAGCATGTTTAATACGAGGACAGTGTTGTGATAAAGGTACAATGTGCATTGACGTACTTCTTAGTGAGCTGTCATTCGAGAATGTCATTATAAGCCGACATAGCGAAAGTGGTGAATAAATACATTTCATAACAAGGCTAGGAGGAAAATTATGTTGTTTCTTTAAAAGTAGGTGTACTTTCTTCAGTCTCTCTTCTAAGATAAGCCATATTGTTAGTTTTGCCTAGCGTGTTCCTACGTTACCCTGGAACCCAAACTGATGTTGCCTGTGGCTGGCGTCTACCATTTTTTCCGATCTTCTGTAAATAATTCGTTTCAGTACCTCGCAACCATGAGTTATTGAATTGATGTTTCGGTAATATTCACATCTGTCCAAACCTGTCGTCTTTGGAATTGCTATTATTACATTACATTTCACCTGTCTGACAGCCTATATACCAGCTGGAACAGGTTTGTCATGGTTGGTTCTTCCAAGGATCCCAACGGTTTTAAGGGAATGTAGTGTAATTCATGTGCCTCGTTTCGACTTAGATCTTCCAATAATCTGTCAAATTCTTCTCGCAGTAGCGTATCTCCCACCTTATTGTCGTCTATTTCTTGTTCCCATTCCATAATTCTGTCCTCAACTTTCATTCTCCTCTTCATGCCTGTTGCATATATTCTTTCCATCTTTCAGCCTTCCCTTGTTTGCTTAACAAGAGCTTGCTATCTGAGTGCCTGGTATTCATGCAGCTGTCTGTATTTTCTCCAAAGATTTTCTTTATTTTCCTATACGCAGTATATATTTTTTCCTTAGTTATGCATGCAAACTAAGCAACATTAAATTGTAGAATTGTAAAGAAACGTAACTCAAAGGAAAAGTCCCCGTACCAGCCGAAAAACAGATGATTTAAACAAACAAACGCTGCAAACGAATTGTATTTACAGACTCTGACGACAACACGCCGCTTAACGGCTGGAATTGGTTAAGATCTTTCTTATGTTAGGCTTCACCAAGGAAAATATTATCAATTATGATCCCACTGCTTTAATCCACCCCAGATGAAAAATTAATTATTGAGATTACATTCTAGGAGCCAAACAAGGTTTCCTGATCGTTTTTCTTATCAGAAAATCTACTTTGGAATCACCACAGACTATTAACTGTTTGCTGCTGTCCGACAGATAGCATAGTAAAGAATCGATATTCCTCATAAAAAGCTCAAACTTTTTCAGTGGGGATTTACACTAAAACTGAACTATTCTTAAGTATTAATTAGCAAGCACAAGCTTCGCTCAGTGCTAGGTGCCGACCTAGCTGGAAGACTATGTAAACTAAACGAGCAGAAGTTGTATGATATTTATAATTCTATGAAGCAGAGCCCGGCAAAGTCGCTGCGCAAGTTGGCCAAAGGAAAAATATTGTCTTGCATCCGCGCATAAAGCGGTTAGGCAAACATTTAAATTGTTCCCGTATAAAGTGAGACCAGAGTAACAATTGAAAGATGCGGATCATGAAAAGGAAATCCGTTACTGCAAATAGTTCACATCAACTTCCTGTGCTTGAAACACCGTTGCATCATCAGAAAACTGGAGTGTGGTCGGCAAAATCCAGACGGTACGATACTAGACCTTCATTTTTTCGAGAAATCGTGGACAGTGGACCTTATTGTTTAATTATCCACGATTTCATTGGCCAGTTGAAGGAGGACGAAATGAAAGTACTCATGGTTTCAACAAGACGGCGCTGCTGCGTGTACAGCTAACATTTTGCGTCTTCTGAAAGAATTTTTTGGGGAATGTGTCATGTCGAAAAACCTATGCCCACGTCGCTTGCCGGACCTCGCTTCACTTCACATTTTTATTTGGGCTGCGGCAAAATCTTTAAAGTATAGCAATCGCTCACCAACGTTTTTTGACTTTAAAACTGAAATAACTGCGTACGTGAAAATCATATAACAGTCAGATCTTCAGAAAGGGTTTTTCAACAAAATGAAGCGGGTTCGCATTTGTATATTCGGCCGTTGACTCTATTTCCATCATATGTTGTAACTGCGCAGCAGCTTTCCGAACACACTGTATATTAAAATGTGCACTGCACAAAGACCAGCGACCAGTACTCACCGGTAAAACAGCGAAACTCGCGGTAGTTACCTGCAATATTGTTTACGTGTGTCTGCCGCCAACTGTCACAGGACATGCTGCTAGAAAACTATGATTGCTACTTAGTGTAAAGCACTAGTGACATTTTTACGATTTTGTTCTCGTTTTGTGTTTGTCTTCCGTCATACTTGTTGCTGTCTCTTAAATTATAAAAATTTACGTCCATGTAAAACAGGCACATTGTGATAGACTACGTCTCTGATGTGAAGAGAGCAGGAGTGCTTCAAACTTACGGAGGGTTACAAAAATAGTGCCTAGCTTATTTTCGAATCATATTAACAGCCCACAAATGGATTTCAGTTTGCTTTTCCAAAGTGGATCTAGGCTCTTTTGCTCTAAAATAGCAGCTTTCAATGAGGAGAAAAGTACCTGATAAGCAATTGCAAAGAATAAATGATTTTTAAAGGAAGAGTTTGCTGTTAATCTTGTGGCGGATTGAGTAACACAACAACTGAAAGCTTCGGCGAGATATCAGGTAACTCATCCGTTGTTAAAAAGAGTCTGAGAAAAATTTGGCCTTCATATTGGGGGAATCATAGCCAGGGTGGAGTATGTTGCAGGCAGTATCTGTGGCTTTCCTTATTATCGAAACAGAAGCCCTGCACATTGCGCTACAATAAACGTGAAGACACTCCATCAGATGACGCGTGCTGTCTATGTTCGATTATCCACGAAAAACGACAACGTTATTTTCATCCTCATGCGACAGGCTTATGTGATAATCCACAAGCCGGTTCCTAAATCCCATAGAAAGCTGCATAGACAGCTATCCTTAAAATGGGGAATTGAATCTGCTGAAGGAACACGCTTAGCCACTAGTCAAGACAGGATAGCCCTTAGTAAACCTGCGTCAGTGGGACACTCCTTGGAGATAGTACCAATTTGACGGGCCCACTCTATCCACATAACGCCGGTTAGCACCCACAATTTCTTATGTATATCACGTTTAATTCAGCAATATCAGTCCTCAGCAATAAATAATAAATATCACTCTATTTCATCCTTTGAGACATGATAATTAGTCCGCAGTTTTGCTGACAATTTTTTTAATTGATGTACATGAATTTCAACCTCTTCGCGAACTAACTAACGCTAAACTATGCTAAGAATATTCAGGGAGGTTGCCCAATAGTTAAGACGAGAGAGACAGAATCATATCCTGCAGAAGGGGGTTCAGTTTTCCTTTCTATCGCTGAGGCTAATTCCAGAGCGATTTCTTGAACATGCTCACGATCAAACCATTTTTGCCCATTCTGGTTCATACTTCTCTTATAACAGCATATCGGAAGCTTTGCTCGAGTGCGCTAATCGAATACTGCCGGAGACTTACATGCGGCAAAATGATAACATAATGGTCAGGTAATAAGGGCGATGACAAAGAACAGAAACGAGGAGGAGAACTAAGAAGCAACATTTACCTGTCTCGACAGTGAGCTTCTGTGTTGCAAAATACAGTACACTATTTTCATGAATGCCTTAGGATCAAAATGATATAACGATACAAGGTTGTTTGTGCTTTGTACGTAGGTGCATAGAGTTAGCACCGAAGAGAGCTATGTTAGTCCTGACACGCCATTGATGCAGTTTCCAAGGATACAGACTGGATGCGAAAAGACTCTGGAGAGTAGTAGTGGAGAGTAGAGATGGAAAAACTGACCGGTAAAAACCAATACCGTTATTTTACTTGTGAACAACTGGTATTTTTAGGTATTTTTTTAATTCTTACTTATAACAGAGTAGATAAGCGAAATATCAGTTAGCCATAGCACTGGAGCTATTTTTTCCATTTTTAAATAAACTTTTTTTAAAAAAATCGTAAAATTTGCAAGGATTTGAAACATTGCGTTGTTATAGAAAATGAGAAAAGCGATCAGTGTTATTTTAATAATAATGCCGACAGAAACGATCAACAAACACATAGAATAAGAACTTGTACAGCATTGCTGAGACTGTAGTTTGCCTGTTGTCTTGTGTCGTGGCTTAAGATAGCGCGAACTTGCAGTGTGCAAGACTTTCCCCCTCCTGGTCTACCAGGTAGTTTCAACCTGTCGTCGCCGGACATCCGCGCACTGCAAGCCCATTGCACAGTGGCACCAACCCTAGTCTGGAAATATGTTACAAAGTGATTTAGCAGTGAAGTACACTTCTTTATTTACTTTAAAAGATGAAAGATCTGTCTGCCATTTCCATGAAATAATAGAGGAGGAAGTGAATTATGGTAACAGTAATAAATTAAAAACTTAGCAATTCATTTACAGTATAGAATAAAAATAGAAAGTACAATCTGATCTGCTGCCTGTGTATACATAATATTTCTTTTATCTGCTTTTAGCTCTTGAAAAGGGAAAACTCTCAACGAAAACATTGTTATGCAACCTCAGTTTTCATCCTTAACACTGCCTATTCGTAACGCCCAAGTAATAGTATGATAACCTATTACGACATAACTTTTGAGAAGAGTTTCAAAAAACTGGAAGCAATAGAAGAATAGTGGTGAGTTTTTGTAGTATTCAACCACTTATCATGTTTCGAGAAAAGCAGAGAACGGTGGAGGGACTAAGTTTTCTTTTAGTTGCCTGTTTAGTGTAATATATTTATTATATGTATCCTGAAAATGATAGAGTCAGCATTTTTCAGCTGTCGTTCGATTTCTAAATTTACTATAGGAAATATTAGGAACAAAAATCCAAAAAGCGGTTCTTCAAAAACCGGTTATTTTGAGCGGTTCTTAACAGTCAGGTTAAAATGGCGTGGGAAAAACCCATATAACCGAAAACCGGTTGTTTCAGTGATAATCGCCATCCGTAGTGGAATGATATCACGCTCCTCACTGTGCCAGACAAAGTCTTTTGCTTCATTCTTCTAAAATGAATACAAGAAGCAGCAGATTGTCGACTACGAGAAGAACAGGCTGCCTTTGGAAGTGCGAGGTCTTGCTCTCAACAAATATTTGTTCTGCAAAATGTAATAGAACAGAGCATACAGTTCAACTGTCCACTGCACCTAAACTTCGTTGATTTTAATAAATGTTTTGACGGTGCACGGCGAAAATCATTGTGGAATGTTTTAAGACTATGTGTAATTCATGAGAATTTAATTGATGTTTTAAGAAAACTGAATCTAGATTCGAGTTGGTATACAAGAACAGAAGGTGGGAACTGGCAGTAGCATTGTGACAGGCGCCAGTTGAGTATGCATTTTGTCACCATTCCTTGTCATATAAGTCATATATTTCCTAATGAGAAAATCTATTGACGACTCTGACACTGACATACATTGGACTGTGCAGTCTAGGATTACAAATATGGATTTTGCTAATGCCATCGTCCTCATGGCAGAAACAACAAGAGGATTACTATTAATGCCTACCTGGCTGGATGGAGAGGCCAGTTCTGTAGGACTAAATATAAATGGTGATAAGACAAACATAATGTGCAAAAAAGTGGAAATATTATCTACTCATATTAAAATGCAGCAGAGGGTACTACAAGATGGTGACAGATTTCCATATCTCGGCAGCGTTATCTGTAATAACGTAGATGCCGACAGCAGCATCAGAATTTGGAAAATTTCATCAATCTTCCAAAGAAATCGACCCATATGGCACTCAAACTCTGTACGTATTTCCATAAATCGTCTGCTGTACTCCTTTACCATCCTACCGATGGCTACATACGCATGTGAGACCTGTAAAATGTCAGTAAAAGTGGCATAAAAGCGCAGCGTTTTCACCAGTCGTACTTGAGGCGAATCTGTAATCTCGACTACGTTGCATATGATGAAGTGTTGCGAAGACGTGGTCTACGTGGCCTGCCCAGAATCTTTGCTGAAAGAAGACTGAAGCTTGTAGAGCGTGCTCTACATATTAAAGACTGAATAATCCCTAAATGGACATGTTTGTGGAAAGCAGTGGATGGATACAGAAGTAACACCCGGAAACCAACTTCCAACTTTTGTAAAGGATCTTCAATGCAGAGACATAAACACATAAAGTGGAAAGAAGCTGAAAACTTAACAGCTGATCGAGTTCACTGGAGGAAATTTGTTGCACGATATGTTACTTAGCATTGGAGGAACGAAATCTAAGTCTAATCCATAACTTCAGTGGTGGAGAAACCTTTTGTACATGTTTCGTATGCACTTAAATCAGCTAATATACGAGTATAAGGATTAGTGTGAATTTGACGTAAGAAATGAAAAGTAATAACATATAACACTTAAAGATAAATTTTAGCGCATAAAGTGTTAATTCCCACGTATTATAAATGCTGTACCAGTCTTGTCTGAGAACGGTCGCAGGTTCGAATCCTGCCTCGGCAATGATGTGTGTGATGTCCTTAGGTTAGTTTCGTTTAAGTAGTTCTAAGTTCTACGGGACTGATGACCACAGATGTTAAGTCCCATAGTGCTCAGAGCCATTTGAACCATTTTTTTCTTGTCTGAGAGCAGTAGTGCCTAAAGAGTACCAAAATATTACGAGATCTATTTCAGTGCTGCCCGTCTTCAGAACTGTAGAAAGCACCAAAGTGTTAAGGGGGCACCATGTTCTAAGATTTTTACTTGCCACAGACAGAGAGGCACTGTTCTCCAGTTTCGAAACTCTCTCCTACACAGGTTTCAACAGCAATAATGGCGTGACTGCTGAAACGAGCACGGAAACTGAACTCAAGTGTTTTAGCCTACGGGGAGATTTTCCGATTCAGCTACCTAGTCAACAACATGTGGTTCCAGATTCAGGACACGCGACATGAAACATGAAAATTACGAGACGGTCGTTGATGATGCTCGATGAGGCAACAGTCAATGAATGATGGTCAGGACCTAAATACACGAAACACTGGTCAATATGAATATTTGGTACCCATCTGCCGAGTTATTGGCCCCCAGAAGGTTTTTCCCAGTAGATGGTGGTTTTTATCATTCTCTATGAGAATAGGCGGAGAGAAGGATGGAGAAAATATTAGGTTTTCATTATCCGCCGCCGACGCGATCACACTCGGATTGGATAAGGGATTCAGCCGGGTCGTTTTCAGAGAAATCATCACAGAGTTGGCTCTAAGCAATTAAGGGAAGTTGTAGAAAACTTAAATGTCATGTCATTAGCGGAGGGTGGCTGTCAGATCATCTGCTACAATGATTAAGCTTACATCAGTCAATGGCCACAAAAAGATTTGTTGACTTCTCAGCCATTATCAACAGCTCTTAATGTTTCTTGGACGGTTGCGGGGTCAAAATATCGTTGGAGTGAAAGTACTATCGAGAAATCATGCAGTAGGAGCACTCCTTCCGTACTTTGACATAGGCTGATATAAGCTCTATAACAATAAATATGGGTAAATGGATGGAGGTTTGTACCACTGTCCTCTCGAATGCGAATTCAGCGTCTTGAGCACTGCGCCACATTGCTCGCGCTATGAGAATAAAATTAATTAAAAAGGGGACGCCTTGTTGGATAATGCTTTCTGAAATTTAGTTTTGAGAGACGTAGTAGTGTTGCCACAAGAATTCACTTTGCATTAACCTCGCACTCGTAGTATTCTAAGACAACACGCACTATAGAGAAAGAGATAGAGAGAGAGAGAGAGAGAGAGAGAGAGAGAGAGAGAGAGAGAGAGAGAGAGAGTTACCCCATTATAGAGAGTCATCCTGCTATCCATCTCACGGCGAAACGAGACTCATCATGAGTACCAAAAATTCCCTTATAATGCAAATATTTATTTGAGACAATGCTAACATGTGTAGCAGGCGTTCAATGTGACAGAAGAAGGCCTGCACGTTGTTATGCTGGTCCTCGTGATTCACAGACTATTCAGCATAACTTAAATTTATGTTGAATAGCTCTTTTCTGTTAGATATGTGATCTCAGTGTAATCTCCCAACTAGGTCAGTTTACCCTGTCATGGTAAGGATCTTATGTCGTGCCATGTGTGTTGTAGGTAAACTATCTGGTGTCTGCAGACATGGCAGAGAAGCTGGGTAAGCATCCCAACCTCGTTTACCTTGGAACGAGCTCCACAGGAAGCAGACAGAGTGCACGCGATATCTTGCAACAAGACGACCAAGGCGTGGTTGTGGTTACGGTACTTAACGTGCTGGCCACAATTACTAACTCATAAAAGGTGATCCCACTTGCCGAAACTTGGAGTTCGCAGGAGGCTCTACGTCAGTTATCTGGGAGCAGCTCTGGCGAAGTTACTCAGATATACCGGGATACATATAAAAATCTCGTATTGATGTGAAAGAAAGCAATATTTTAGTTAAGCTGTCGTCTGGATATGAAAAGGACGACAGCTTCTGAAAAGTAAAACGCAGCAGGCGATTTCACGCTACATATGACGTGCACAGCCCTGAATGTTGTATCCCGGATAAAGTATTTGTCTCGCCGATACAGCAGACAGTCGATATATCAAGCAGCAGATGGCATACATATACTAATACTGCGTGACACCCAACAGCGGTGTGCGTCGTAAGTCAAGCACTATTATCTGGAGAAGTTTTGTCACTTGTGTTCAGATATATTGCCCAATGAGCAGCAAGAAAAATAAAACAAAGAAACGATTGTGCTATCTTTTTTCCTGTGGAAAAGTGGAACCGGCATAGCGTGTACGCGAGTCAGACTGATATGTACCGTCGGTATATGAGGAGAGGCGTCTCTAAGAAGTAACTTCATTACTGATGAGGATAACTTAAGATTGCAGGGTTCTCCACTGCGCTGCAAATCTAGAAGCCGTAAGTTGATTTCAAATACAGCTCGAACCTACCTCCATATCTATGAACTGCGAGCCACCTATGAATAATAATTGCATGAGATACTAAGGTTATCTGCTGTCTGTGTTACATTCACAAATGCTGCAAGCGAAAGTCGCTTCTGTATGTGCTCTAGTTCCTCTAGTTTTACTATCATCTTTCTGGATTGACATGGATGGAAGGGAAGTGAACTTACACTTGTGTTTCTGTGTGGAATTTCTCCGACACTTTTGAGTTTCCGTCTAAGTAATGCACAACGTCATCCTTTTAGACGTTGTTCTCTGTAATCAACACAAACATATCGTAAGTTGGATTTCTCTTCTTCTCTTTATCTTCAGTTATTACGGCGTGCAAGATCGCGTATAGAGGCACAGGATTAAGGGATCGATCGAGGTTTGTGTTCTCGGTTATGGCTTTCGTATAAAATCTGTTCCTCCCGAGAAACCTCTCATTAAACTACTTGCCTTATCCAGAATTAGATGAACGTTGTCCTTCAGTCAAATGTTCCTTTGAACTGTCAGTAATTAGTGACTTGTCATTGTTGCTATAATAACACAATGCAATGTATTTTCAGTTATTTTTGATCAGAGCATTTTATTGTGTATCAATGGAGCTTCTTAGTTTTGAGAGACACACGTTGCTAACAAAAACAGTAATAAACAATAGAAATCACTAAGTTTCGTATAAACAGCTGTTGTTTTACTTCATTTATGACTTGCATTCAGTCTTTGAGATGAGTAAGAATTGGAAACGTTGCGCCAGCAGTTCACCAAATTGTCACCTGTCGCAGCTGGGTGGAAACTACAATTTTTGTACTTGCAGGCATTGTGTTATTTGTGACACTCCCTTTTTTTCTCTCATTGCTGCTTAACAATTCTGGATGTCCTCAGGTTACATGGGAATGTCATAGACTAAAAGAAGGCTTCAAAAAATGCGAATCTGTGCTTGGACTCAAGCCGAGGGAGCTTATGTGGGTTTCTTTAGTCATGGTACGGAACTGTGCCATTACTGCAGCAGACCTAGAAATTAGCAGTTCTCTCAGCTTATACTTCTCAGATAACAATACGTAATTTCACCAGCAGCAAAGGGAATACAGTAGTAATTACAAACGTTTAACGTATACATACACAAATATTAATGAAACTTTCTTTTAGTATTGTAAAAACTTCTTCAGGTATTGTCGCGTTAACCACACTCAAGGCTATATCCTAAAGCAGGGTCGTCAGAGAAGTACAACACTTAGCACAGAAATCTCTTTTATTACTAACACCAACGGTCAGCCGCAACATAACTAAATTCATGGGCAGAAGGAGAACAGGTATTAATACAAACCTCAAATATTCCTCCCGCCCGGGTAGCCACGTGTGGTAACGCGACAGAGGTAGGCTGGTCTCGTATAGAATCCAGCCAGCGGATTAAGGTCGATGTGTCAGCCAGCCTGGATGTGGTTTTCAGGCGGTTTCCACATCCAGCTAAGTGAATACCGGACTGGTTCTCACGCTCTGTCTGAGATACACATTACTCAAATATTTAGAACACTTTCTGAAACTTTCACACGGAATTCAATCTTTACACAGGCACACTGGATACACGCCTTCTGTCCTGTAGAGACGAATAGGAGACTGATGACCTTACCTGTCTTGTCTCTTTAAACACTTACTCAGTATCAGAATCGAAAATTGTAGAATGCTGGTATCGGCACAAACATCGAATATTCCAGAATATGTAATTATTACAGGCATAAGGGATTTGAACTACCTTCCAGAAACTATTATAGATATACCAAATAACAAATAATTGCTGATAGTCGGGTTTCAACTGGGCAGCTAGCGACACTAACCTCTACGCAACAATGCATGCGTTGCAGCTCAGCATATTTCTCCCTCCTCCAAAGAAACGGTCACCCGCTGTATCAGAAGTTCTCATGGGAACCGGCAACTAAATCCTGCATCCAAATTTTGTCAGTGGCCCTCTGTATGGCGGCGGTGCTAGATTCTCGCGTTCTGGTTTCGTTGTTACATTCTCTACACTATGGTGAGCATCAAAGGCAGCCCTTCCTGTCTTCAGTTTCCTTGAAACTCCCATTGCCGATCTGCACCTCTAGACTGTAGTAAAGCTTCATATGGAAGGACATGGGTGATGCCTCTGCGCTTTTCTCTTCTTGATGAAGGGTGACATTCCTCGACTTCATGTGTGACGTCTGGCAAACAACAAAGGAGATAATATGGTCAGATTAGCGGTTTAGTAGCATTTCCGCCAGTCCTACTTTCGGCACATGTGTAAAAATCTATGCCAAGTCTTTTGGCCTGTATCTCACTGGGCGTCCAGGGTCCTCCCAATCTCTTTGCTCAACAGCAATGGACATAGAGAACATTTCTTACATCTTATTAAAGCGTTCTGCGAGGCCGTTGGTCTGTGGATGATAGGCAGTTTTTATCCTATGGATGACGCTGCAATATGAAATTAGCTCTGACCGTGGTTTTGGCTGGAAAACATTTCCACGATCGAAGATTACCAAACGGGTGCTCTGACCTCCAGATGATTTCTTCTCCAAGGTACTTTGTAGTGCCAGGAGCTTTGGCCGTTGATACCGCCTTGGTTACAGCATTTCAGGGGAGGCAGTCAGTTCAGATTATTATCCATTGATTCCCATATTTCGAATTCGGGAGGTTTAACGACGAATTCAGTTCGTGAGCAGTGCCCTTGCTCGTGTGCAGTGGAGCTCAGCTTGACTGTGCACTTTCCTACCAGCACAATGCGCTAACTGAGCGGGATGCGAAACTGCGAACATGCCATATTTAGATGGTAATGTAGTCACACTGCATCTGACTTGGTTTCGTATTTCATGTTCCTCTTCCTCAAAAACACACTGTAGCTCACAAACAAAACAAATTTTCAGTATTGTTTACTTATTTTTGGCACACTAAACACATAACTTCTATCTGGTTCATATTGTCGGCACTTGAGCAGACGCAGACAATTTCACAGATTTTCACACTCAGATTGCCTTGTAATCATGTCTTACTTAGTTTCACAATCGAAAAAGTTCTTTACACACATGTGTTGATCAAAATATTGTAGCACTTTTGCAACCCCACTTGGAAACGTGGAAACTACCTCAAGAAAACAGTTTAGATATCCCAGGCAGCTTTAACGTAAGAGGATTTGTCTTAAAACGAGAATTACATTTCAGATCAGTCAGCTATATCGGCACATGCACAGGTGCGCTTTCAATGGAAACGGAAAATGGTCTCGATAACGGCTTGGAAACAGATGTAGGAGTGCCACTGTCCTCAAAATGTTTAGAAAACTATCTACATCTAAGTCTACATGAGTACTCTGCAAATCATACTTAAGTGCCTGGCAGAGGGTTCATCGAACTACGTTCACAATAATTCCCTATTATTCTACCCTCGAACAGCACGCGGAAAAAACGAACACCTGTATCTCTCCGTGCTAGCTCTGATTTCCCTTATTTTATTATGATGATCGTACCTCCCTATGTAGGTAGTCGTCAACGAAATATTTTGCATTCGGAGGAGAAAGTTGGTGATTGAAATTTCGTTAGAAGACCCACCGCAACGAAAAACGCCTTTTCTTTTATGATGTGCACCCTGAATCGTGTATCATGTCTGTTGCAGTCCTTCTCTTATTTCTTGATAAACAAAACGTGCTGCTCTTCTTTGAACTTTCTCGATATACCCGTTAATCCTATTTGGTAAGGACCTCGTATCGCACAGCAGTACTGCAAAAGAGGACGGACAAGCGTAGCGAAGGCAGTCTCTTTAGTAGATTTGTTGCATCTTCTAAGTGTTCTGTCAATAAATGGCAGTCTTTTGTTCGCCTTCCCCATAACATTTTCTATGTGTTGTTTCCAATTTAAGTTGTTCGTAATTGTAAGTCCTAAGAAGTTAGTTGAATTTGCGGCATTTAGATTTGATTTATTTAACGTGTAACCGAAGTTTAACGGATTCTTTTTAGCACTCTTGTGGATGACCTCACGCTTTTCGTTATTTATCATCAATTACCAATTTTCTCACCATACCGATATCTCTTCTAAATCGTTTTGTAACTTGTTTTGATCTTCTGATGACTTTATTAGACGATAAACGACATCGTCATCTGCATACATCACAATACAGCTGCTTACATTGTCTCCTAAATCGTTTATTCATATAAGGAACAGCAGGGAGCCTTCAACACTCCCTCGGAGAACGCCAGAAATCACTTCTGTTTCACTCGATGAGATTTGGTCAGTTGCTATGAACTGTGTCTTCTTTTACAGGAAACTACCAATCCAGTCGTTTAACTGAGACGGTATTCCGTAAGCAAGCAATTTGATTACAAGCTACTTGTAAGACACACTGTCAACAACCTTCTAGAAGTCTAGAAATAAGGAATCAATTTGAAATCCCTTGCCAGTAGCACTCAACACCTCTTCTCAATAGAGAGCAAGTTGTTTTCCACAAGAACGATGTTTTCTAAATCAGTGTTAACTGTGCGTCAATAAACCGTTGCCTTTGAAGTAATTAATAATGTTCGAACACAACATACACTCCTGGAAATTGAAATAAGAACACCGTGAATTCATTGTCCCAGGAAGGGGAAACTTTATTGACACATTCCTGGGGTCAGATACATCACATGATCACACTGACAGAACCACAGGCACATAGACACAGGAAACAGAGCATGCACAATGTCGGCACTAGTACAGTGTATATCCACCTTTCGCAGCAATGCAGGCTGCTATTCTCCCATGGAGACGATCGTAGAGATGCTGGATGTAGTCCTGTGAAACGGCTTGCCATGCCATTTCCACCTGGCGCCTCAGTTGGACCAGCGTTCGTGCTGGACGTGCAGACCGCGTGAGAGGCTAGAGCACGTTGGGTGACACGGGATACATGCGGACGTGCATTGTCCTGTTGGAACAGCAAGTTCCCTTGCCGGTCTAGGAATGGTAGAACGATGGTTTCGATGACGGTTTGGATGTACCATGCGCTATTCAGTGTCCCCTCGACGATCACCAGAGGTGTACGGCCAGTGTAGGAGATCGCTCCCCACACCATGATGCCGGGTGTTGGCCCTGTGTGCCTCAGTCGTATGCAGTCCTGATTGTGGCGCTCACCTGCACGGCGCCAAACACGCCTACGACCATCATTGGCACCAAGGCAGAAGCGACTCTCATCGCTGAAGACGACACGTCTCCATTCGTCCCTCCATTCACGCATGTCGCGACACAACTGGAGACGGGCTGCACGATGTTGGGGCGTGAGCGGAAGACGGCATAACGGTGTGAGGGACCGTAGCCCAGCTTCATGGAGACGGTTGCGAATGGTCCTCGCCGATACCCCAGGAGCAACAGTGTCCCTAATTTGCTGGGAAGTGGCGGTGCGGTCCCCTACTGCACTGCGTAGGATCCTACGGTCTTGGCGTGCATCCGTGCGTCGCTGCGGTCCGGTCCCAGGTCGACGGGCACGTGCACCTTCCGCCGACCACTGGCGACAACATCGATGTACTGTGGAGACCTCACGCCCCACGTGTTGAGCAATTCGGCGGTACGTCCACCCGGCCTCCCGCATGCCCACTATACGCCCTCGCTCAAAGTCCGTCAACTGCACATACGGTTCACGTCCACGCTGTCGCGGCATGCTACCAGTGTTAAAGACTGCGATGGAGCTCCGTATGCCACGGCAAACTGGCTGACACTGACGGCGGCGGTGCACAAATGCTGCGCAGCTAGCGCCATTCGACGGCCAACACCGCGGTTCCTGGTGTGTCCGCTGTGCCGTGCGTGTGATCATTGCTTGTACAGCCCTCTCGCAGTGTCCGGAGCAAGTATGGTGGGTCTGACACACCGGTGTCAATGTCTTCTTTTTTCCATTTGCAGGAGTGTATGTTCCAAAATCTGCCGCATATAGACGTTAATGATATGGGACTGTAATTTAGTTTATTACTCCTATTGCTTTTCTTGAATATTGATATGACCTGTGCAACTTTCCAGCCTTTTGTCGAGCAAGCGGTTGTATACGATTGTTAAGTATGGGGCTATAGCATCAACATACTCTGAAAGGAACCAAATTGGTATACAGTCTGGACCGGAAGACTTGCTTTTACTAAGTGATTTAAGCTGCTTCATTACTCCGATGATATCTACTACTAAGTTACTCAGGTCAAGTGTGTTTCCACAACCGTTTACTATTCAAGGCTCATTAACGAACTGTTCGAAATAATTATAAGAGAATGGGTTTGGCACAATTTCGGAGGACTTTTTACGCGTACCTCCTGATTTAAGCATGTATTTTCGCAAACATGTCGAGGATAAATTGAAGTCACCACCAACTACAACTGTATGAGTCGGGTACGAGTTTGAAACTAGACTCAAGCTTTCTTTGAATCTTTCAGCAATTGTATCATATGAGTTGGGAGATAGTTAAAAGGATCGCTTTATTATTTTATTCCGGTTGCCTAGAATGAGCTCTACCCATACTAACTTCAGTTTCGCTACAAGATAAACTACTTCTAACAGCAACAAATACGCCGCCGATAGCTGTGTTTAGCCTGTTGTTGTTGTTATGGTCTTCAGTCCTGAGACTGGTTTGATGCAGCTCTCCATGCTACTCTATCCTGTGCAAGCTTCTTCATCTCCCAGTACTTACTGCAACCTACACTCTTCTCAATCTGCTTGGTGTGTTCATCTATTGGTCCCCCTCTACGATTTTTGCCCTCCACGCTGCCCTCCAATGCTAAATTTGTGATCCCTTGATGCCTCAGAACATGCCCTACCAACCGGTCCCTTCTTCTTGTCAAGTTGTGCCGCAAACTCCTATTCTGCCCTATTCTATTCAATACCTCCTCATTAGTTACGTGATCTACCCATCTAATCTTCAGCATTCTTCTGTAGCACCACATTTCGAAAGATTCTATTCTCTTCTTGTCCAAACTATTTATCGTCCATGTTTCACTTCCATACACGGCTACAATCCATACAAATATTTTCAGAAACGGCTTCTTGACACTAAAATCTATACTCGATATTAACAGAAACGCTTTCCTTACCATTGCCAGTCTACATTTTATATCCTCTCTACTTCGACCATCATCAGTTATTTTGCTCCCGAAATAGCAAAACTCCTTTACTGCTTTAAGTGTCTCATTTCCTAACCTAATTCCCTCAGCATCACCTGGCTTAATTCGACTACATTCCATTATCCTTGTTTTGCTTTCAAAACACTCTCCATTCCGTTCAACTGCTCTTCCAAGTCCTTTGCTGTCTCCGACAGAATTACCATGTCATCGGTGAACCTCGAAGTTTACATTTCTTCTCGATGGATTTTAATACCTACACCGAATTTTTTTTTGTTTGCTTTACTGCTTGCTCAATATACAGATTGAATAACATCGGGGAGAGGCTACAGCCCTGTCTCACTCCCTTCCCCACCACTGCTCCCCTTTCATGCCCCTCGACTCTTATAACTGCCGTCTGGTTTCTGTACAAATTGTAAATAGCCTTTCGCTCCCTGTATTTTTTCCCTGCCACCTTTAGAATTTGAAAGAGAGTATTCCAGTCAACATTGCCAAAGCTTTCTCTAAGTCTACAAATGCTAGAAATGTAGGTTTGCCTTTGCTTAATCTTTCTTCTAATATAAGGCGTAAGATCGTATTGCCTCACGTGTTCCAACATTTGTACTGGATCCAAACTGATCTTCCCCGAGGTCGGCTTCTATCACTTTTTGCATTCGTCTGTAAAGAATTCGCGTTAGTATGTTGCAGCTGTGACTTATTAAACTGATAGTTTGGTAATTTTCACATATATCAACACCTGCCTTCTTTGGGATTGGAATTATTATATTCTTCTTGAAGTCTGAGGGAATTTCACCTATCTCATATATCTTGCTCACCAGATGGTAGAGTTTCGTCATGACTGGCTCTCCCAAGGCCGTCAGTAGTTCTAATGGAATGTTGTCTACTCCTGGGGCCTTGTTCTGAACACCGTTAGGTCGCTCACAAATATTTCAGCTGAACTTAGCACCAGCTTTAGCAGAGGTCAGGTGTGCTTCCACAATCGTTCGCTATTGAAGTGTGCTCATGACGGATTTAGGCAGCTTTCAGTGCCTATAACGGATGGAGCGTCAATGCTTTTCATTAACGCTTGAAGCTTTGGTACTTTGCCAACACAGCTACAACAGTTTACAACTGCTGTAACGCTGGTTCTTAGGTCTACCTTTGAGACTGAAGCCATTTATGTGTTTCCCGGAGGTTTTCTAACCTAAAAAACTGCCCAGTCCACGCCACACAGTTCCTGCTATCCGCTTACAAGGGTAGCACACGTAGCATGCCTCCTGCGTGTAATGGACTCCTGCTTTATTAAGCGGAACCCGAAACCCCAACACCCTATGGCGCAAGTCAAGGAATCTGCAACCTATACAGTAGTAGAACGGTCTGAGCCTCTGGTGCAACCCCTCCACTCGGCTCTGTACCAGAGGTCCGCAATCGGTCCTGTCGATTATTTTGCAAAAAGTGAGCTCCACTTTCATCTTCTGCTACATCCTTCTAATTCTTTCAAGGCTACAATGAATTCTTAGAATCTTGCATTTTCTTTAACACCAGTGAGTTTAGGGAACTGGACTGTGTTTTTTGACAGAATTTGTCCCTTCTACAGTGCGATTTTCTTTTAAAACGCATCCCCATCAAATCAGGAATAAGTTTTTTCTCACCTTTCAGTGTCTTACTGTGGGCAGTGTGTAGTCAGGTGTAGCTAAAATGCAAGGTCTATAGTCCATTCCAGATGTTCTAATTTTCATTCATGCACTTCTTTTTACTTCATAAATTCAATAACAGCGGGTTGTATATAGAAAAATCGTGCTTTGCATTAAATATGTAAAGTCTCCACGCTATTCATTCAGTTCCTTAGGAAACTGTTCCAAGTGACAATGCAGTAATGTGTGCGACTTCAGAACTTTTACTGTTCGTACCTCCAAGTTTTTCGCATGCTACATGCCTGCAAATTTAGCACAAAGTTCTTCTTGTTGTACAGAACAATACGTCCCGTCTGTAGAGCGTTCAGATTTTTTGCTCCTTCATTGCAAACTAAATATGCAAATTCTTTTACATGGTATTCTAATGCCTTTTCATAGCATATTTGCAGCGTACGTCGATTATGCGACTACATAATAGATACTGAAAATTCTCATTCCTCTCTTCTCTCATTCCCATTCATTTTAAAGGCTTGTGGTAATAGAGAGCTAGGCTGCCTCTTTTCCTGCAAGGCACTGGACCTCCGAACGTCCTTCATTCCACGAGTAAATAGTGAAGGGTAAATAGGTAACACCACGTTTCTGCCGAACTGAAGACTGTTGTGCTAACCGAAAAATGCCACACCACAATGTTAAACGAAATGCCGCGTTTACGTGGTACTTCTGACAAGGACCGAGGAAAGCCAAGACAGACCAGACCACAAATCTGGCTCGAGTGCGATTTGGCATGCTGTAGCTGACCCTAGTCTAGAGTCTTCACGAATCCCAGGTGATCAGTCATTGGAGCGTCGTGAAAATATGTCCGGATAACTGGCCGTAGATGAGCTGCGACGACGAGTAACCTATTCCTCCCACTGGATCTCGGTTTCCATGGCTATCAACAGTGCTGGATCCCCCCTCTGTTCAGCAGCAATGTCATGTAATGCAGCGATGGTGAGATTTCATCCACGTTGCTGTTTTCTAACAAAGGATTCCTTGAAAGGCAGTCGGCATCCTCGTGTTTCCATCTGTGTGATACATATATGAAGCCTCAGTGCATATCTCGCCAGTCGATCTGACGAATACTTCAGGCTAGTCAACCTACACAGAGAATAAATGAAATGTATTCGCAGCTGCGAATATGGACAACCACCAGCTGTATGATGGAATGACGATGAAAATTTGTGCTGGATCGGAACTCGAACCAGGATTTCCCGTTTACCATGAGGGGCAGCTTAGCATTTGGGTATCCGAGCACGACTCGCGGCCATACCCAAACTTCTATACGTCGTCAGCCATGTGTCTACAACCTGGACTCGTACATCAGTTACGTATATTTCCGTACAGGGGAGACATTTTACTTGAAAGTCACTTGACCGGTGTAGGCGGATGAATACGATATTGCAGTGCCTGTGTTGTTCAGAAGTGCAGGTGTGTCCGAAGGAACATTGCATCGCAATTCGAAACAACTCAGGGTCTGCAATGTCGTATCGTAACACAGAGAATTGTGGTCCATCAGAATGGTGATTGGTTTGCCAAATAAATACGGCTGCAACTCGTTGATGGTCCAAACAATTGCAAGGTACTCTTTGTGGATTGTAGAGTAGGTCATCTCAGACTTCGAGAATGCTCTGGAAGCATATCGCCTTTTCAGCACAGCACTTTCCTGAATCTGCACTAGAACTGCACCTATCCCATAATCGCTAACGTTAATGTCAAATTATCTCTCGGCAATCTCGTCGTCTAATGCTAGGACTGGTGAAGACATTAGCGCCTTCTTAAGGAAAAGGAAAGATCTTCCTTGCACCTCTTTCCAGGAAAATGTGGCGTTTCGCTTCAGCAGTTCTTGCAACAGACGTGTCATGAAACAGAAGTCCTTTATGAATCACAAATAGTACGTGTACATTCCAAGAAAACTTCTCACATCACGAACGTGCCGAGGAATCGAAATCTCTGTGGCGTATTTTTTTTTAATGGATCGGGATGAATTCCATCGTCATTCACCAGATGCCCCAAGATTTTTGTTTGTTGGTGGCGACGAGGCACGTTTGCGAATTCAGGCGAAGGTTTGCAGTATGAACACACTTCAGCACAGTTGTCAGGCGACTTCAATGTTCTTCAAATATCTTTGAAAAACGACACTGACATCTAGATCAAGACGCGTCGTCAATTTACATTGTAGAAGCAGGTTGTCCATCATACGTTTGGGGCTGGCTGGATCGTTACACAGTCCAAACAGCATGCTGTAAACTCATACAGGCAGTCAGCAGCTATGCAGGCAATGTTTTCCTGCTCAGCCTCGTCATTCTCTATTTGCCTGTAGCCAGTATGCATGTTGGTAGTCGAGAAATACCTTGCTCGTTGCAGGCAGTGTAGGGTGTCGTCAACGCTCGGCAATGCGCCCATGACTAGACATCTTTCTTCGTGAAATTGTTCAGTAGTCGGCAGTCAATGCAGAACTGTCACGTGCCGTCCTTTTTTCTTCAGAAGGACCAAAGCTGAAGGCCAAGTACTCTGTGAAGGTTCAATAATGTCATTTTGCACTATCTTCTCCACTCCCTCCTGGATTATCCGCCGTTCAGAAGGCGACACTCTACATGAGCGCTGGCTAATTGGTGGGTCATTCCAAGTGTTGATACCGTGTTGTACCACGGACCATTTGGTATGTCTGACGCAGAACGGCTATCACTCGTAAACGTTATTTCTTGGTCAAGCCAGCTCATAATGGTGCACTACTAGCCATTATAATTGCTACACCAAGAAGAAATGCAGATGATAAACGGTTATTCATTGTACAAATATATTATACTAGAACTGACATGTGGTTACATTTTCACGCAATTTGGGGTCATAGATCCTGAGAAACCAGTACCCAGAACAACCACCTCTGGCCGTAATAACGATCTTGATACACCTGGGCATTGAGTCAAACAGAGCTTGGATGGCGTGTACAAGTACAGCTGCCCATGCACATTCAGCACGATACCACAGTTCATCAAGAGTAGTGACTGGCGTGTTGTGACGAACCCAGGTTCGTCGTTGAGTACACCATCGCAGGCGCTCCTGTCTGTGATGCAGCGTCAAGGGTAACAGCAGTCATGCCGTAGTCCATGCTGCTGCAAACGTCGTCGAACTGTTCGTGCAGGTGGTTGTTGTCTTGCAAACATCCCCATCTGTTGACTCTCGGATCGAGACGTGGCTGCACGATTCGTTACAGCCATGCGGATAAGATGCCTGTCATCTAAACTGCTACTGATACGAGGCCGTTGGGACCCAGCACGGCGTTCCGTATTACCCTCCTGAAACCACCGATTCCATATTCTGCTAACAGTCATTGAATCTCGAGGTACGCGAGCAGCTATATCGCGATACGATAAACCGCAATCGCGATAGGCTACAATCCGACCTTTATCAAAGTCGGAAACGTGATGGTACGCATTTCTCCTCCTTACACGAGGCATCACAACAACGTTTTACCAGGCAACACCGGCAACTGCTGTTTGTGTATGAGAAATCGGTTGGAAACTTTCCTCATGTCAACACGTTGTAGGTGTCGCCACTGCGCCAACCTTGTGTGAATGCTCTGAAAAGCTAACCATTTGCATATAACAGCACCTTCTTCCTGTCGGTTAAATTTCGCGTCTGTAGCACGTCATCTTCGTGGTGTAGCAATTATAATAACCAGTAGTGTAGTTCAATAGCTGCTTCCTTCCCTGCGTTGTGAGTAGTGCTGGTGCAGCATGATTTTTCGTTGAAGGTACTGAGCTGTTTTTTTCTGGATTGTTCATCTGTCCCTTTGTACATACCTTTTGGGTTGTGACTTTGAAACTACCTACAATGCTTATGGTCGTCCTTGGCAAACAGAGTCTGAGTAATCTTTTGCAATCGACAAAATCTTTATAATTTCACTGAGCATCTCTACTGACGACTGAACACACTGTGTTGATGATGGCGTGACAAAAACGCCGTCAATGCCTAATAACCGCCCATAACAACGTGTGCTTGTTAGAGTAGTTTCGTCAAGCCAGAGCTTTCACCGTCTGTGCCTGCTTGGCGTCACATCCGAGGATAAAATTACGACTACATGCCGTTAAAACGACAAACTCTGTCTCTGTGCTCTGTCATTGATAGTTATTCATGCAGTACAAGTTCCTGTCGCTGGACGCATTTCCTATTTACGACTTTTAGCACAATCGCTTTTGTATCATGAGACGTAGTTTCCTTCAGCTGACGACGATAACCATCGGACGTTACGGCGAAGGAAGCTCCCGAGACGAATAGCGCCCGGAGAGGTTGTCCGCCGATGATATTTCTTGAGATATTGGTGACTTCAGTCCATGGCGGATTTGCATCTGTGGCGGCCTCACCTCCATCGATAGTCGCCTTGCTTAGTTTTCCTAAAGTCGGCAGCAAGAGAGCGGTTGACACCTCTTCACTGCGACGGGGATTGGCTGCGGCGTGTTGGAGAGCGATTGCGTCCAGTGTGTGGGGGTGGCTTCCTTCCACAGGTCGACTATAATCGTCTGGCGTTGACTGGCGTGAATAGGACTGTTGTGATGGTTGACGTCTGACGGCGCAGTAGTCTTCGACAACTCGCCGTCTTTGTCTACAGAAGCGTACAACGTGTGTAGGGTGTCCACAATGTAAACAGTCCGGCGTGTTGTCCTTTGTCCTTCAAACGTCTGTCCTTCTTCTGGGCACTAAAATAGGCGTACAAATTAGTTGCACCTTCGTTGATTGAGTGCTGGGTTGTCGTTTGACAACTGTGGCGTGTGTCTGACGTAGTTGATTCTATTGTTCCGGGGCGGAGATAGGTCCTAAATATCGATTCAGCTCTTCTTTCATCATTCTCTATTGCCCCCTGAGGTATAAGGTCGACATGCGTGACTGCTATCTCTTACGTACTCTGTCCGACATTTCTAGTTACCATGCACTGCAGTATCTCTCTTCTGGCCGCTTGGAACATGAGAGAAGCGGGATCATGATGGTCTCGCGTAACTGCCAAGGAGACCACGTTCGGGAGCCGGTCATACTTCTTTCGCCTGATTTTTTTCTATTGCATTTACTCGATGCGCTTGTGCCACTTAATGAAATCCTCGTTTACGGTGACATATTTTACCAGATAACTTGTTACATGTGTCTTGCAACTGAAAACATCAAGTGTGAATTTTTACCAGCTTCTGTCTTATTTCGATTCATAATGTGACACAGGGCCAAGACATTTTGAATGTAGGGCTGTGTCGTTTCCCCTTTACGCTGGACCCTGTTCTTCAGCCGTTTTGCCACTTAGCGGGCTTGCTGCTGATTGTCGCAGAACTTTGAGTCAGTGAGGAATTAATCCCAGCTATCTAGCTTCTCTTCGCTGTTTTCGAATTACTGACGACTGTGCCGGCCAAGTAAAAGTACACATTTGCGAAACACATGCCATCCCACCTGTTATACACTCCCGGAAATTGAAATAAGAACACCGTGAATTCATTGTCCCAGGAAGGGGAAACTTTATTGACACATTCCTGGGGTCAGATACATCACATGATCACACTGACAGAACTACAGGCACATAGACACAGGCAACAGAGTATGCACAATGTCGGCACTAGTACAGCGTATATCCACCTTTCGCAGCAATGCAGGCTGCTATTCTCCCATGGAGACGATCGTAGAGATGCTGGATGTAGTCCTGTGGAACGGCTTGCCATGCCATTTCCACCTGGCGCCTCAGTTGGACCAGCGTTCGTGCTGGACGTGCAGACCGCGTGAGACGACGCTTCATCCAGTCCCAAACATGCTCAATGGGGGAGAGATCCGGAGATCTTGCTGGCCAGGGTAGTTGACTTACACCTTCTAGAGCACGTTGGGTGGCACGGGATACATGCGGACGTCCATTGTCCTGTTGGAACAGCAAGTTCCCTTGCCGGTCTAGGAATGGTGAAACGATGGGTTCGATGACGGTTTGGATGTACCATGCACTATTCAGTGTCCCCTCGACCATCACCAGAGGTGTACAGCCCGTGTAGGAGATCGCTCCCTACACCATGATGCCGGGTGTTGGCCCTGTGTGCCTCGGTCGTATGCAGTCCTGATTGTGGCGCTCACCTGCACGGCGCCAAACACGCATACGACCATCATTGGCACCAAGGCAGAAGCGACTCTCATCGCTGAAGACGACACGTCTCCATTCGTCCCTCCATTCACGCCTGTCGCGACACCACTGGAGGCGGGCTGCACGATGTTGGGGCGTGAGCGGAAGACGGCCTAACGGTGTGCGGGACCGTAGCCCAGCTTCATGGAGACGATTGCGAATAGTCCTCGCCGATACCCCAGGAGCAACAGTGTCCCTAATTTGCTGGGAAGTGGCGGTGCGGTCCCCTACTGCACTGCGTAGGATCCTACGATCTTGGCGTGCATCCGTGCGTCGCTGCGGTCCGGTCCCAGGTCGACGGGCACGTGCACCTTCCGCCGACCACTGGCGACAACATCGATGTACTGTGGAGACCTCACGCCCCACGTGTTGAGCAATTCGGCGGTACGTCCACCCGGCCTCCCGCATGCCCACTATACGCCATCGCTCAAAGTCCGTCAACTGCACATACGGTTCACGTCCACGCTGTCGTGGCATGCTACCAGTGTTAAAGACTGCGATGGAGCTCCGTATGCCACGGCAAACTGGCTGACACTGACGGCGGCGGTGCACAAATGCTGCGCAGCTAGCGCCATTCTACGGCCAACACCGCGGTTCCTGGTGTGTCCGCTGTGCCGTGCGTGTGATCATTGCTTGTACAGCCCTCTCGCAGTGTCCGGAGCAAGTGTGGTGGGTCTGACACACCGGTGTCAATGTGTTCTTTTTTCCATTTCCAGGAGTGTATATGACGAGTCGGTCGAATCCTTTCAGTCATTTCGTTGCACCCTTACCAACATCTCGCCTCATGTACCGATGACTTAGTGCTTGCTTGAATCCATTGGTGCTCTGAATATAAGGACCGTGGGAATGATGTACCGTTTGTATTCCATTTCTTGTACCTGTAGTCGACGGCTTTTACATTGACTAAGTGAAGCCCCGGTCGTAGATGTTTTTAAGTACACAGTGTGTCCGCCCCCGGTAGCTGAGTGGTCAGAGCGACAGACTGTCAATTCTAAGGGCCCGGGTTCGATTCCCGTATATATAAACATTACACATGTAGAATATTTAATGAATGATCCAGAAATGCCGCGCGGGATTAGCCGAGCGGTCTGGGCACTGCAGTCATGGACTGTGCGGCTGGTCCTGGCGGAGGTTCGAGTCCTCCCTCGGGTATGGGTGTGTGTTTGTCCTTAGGATAATTTAGGTTAAGTAGTGTGTAAGCTTAGGGACTCAAGACCTTAGCAGTTAAGTCACATAAGATTTCTCACACATTTGAAGATTTTTTATCCAGAAATAATACATGCTAAATAACAAATACTTGCTTATGGTTGGGTTTGAACTGGTGACATCTAGCACGCCAGCCAGCCCCTTACGTCACACTGCACGAGAGGTTACTGCTTTCGTGGCACTGTTGTAAGAAAGGATATGTCGGATAGATGCCTAGCTGCAGCCTAGGGGCAGATTTCAAAACAAACCTTTCGATTTGCAGTTGGTTACACACTACAAAGAAATAAATATCTTCATACGTTACAGTCAATTACCAGATTCAGACCCACACCCGGCCCTGTATCACTGGCGGACACTGATCTTCCTGCATGTTTGTTTTTTTCTAGTAATGATAGTGCAGCGTGTAGGAGTTTAAAACAGTAGAAAATGGATGGGGGAACTTCTGCTTTGAGTCCCAAGAGCCAAACGAAGCAAAATAGGACCAATTTTGTTTTTGCCTCCAACACGCTTATAACAACTGCCACACATATTAGGAATCATAACGCAAACCTTGAACTGCAATGATCCTGTACACGTCCTTAAACACAGCGTATGATGAACTAAGGATGGTGTTTTTTCCTTCTAAAACAATGTACTGTGTCATTTCGGACAACAGATCCTCGATCCACTCGATAATCGGATATTCTGAACACCTTATCTTATTGATGAAGAGACCGAAACTCTTAAAGGCATTGCGTGGGCCACGCAAACTTATTGCACTAAGTGACGTGGGAGAGGAACGGGCTACGAGGTTAAATGAAGCAGAGTGCATCAGAAACTACGGCTGCAGTATTTAAAATGATCTCGCTAACTACCAATCATACACTCCTGGAAATTGAAATAAGAACACCGTGAATTCATTGTCCCAGAAAGGGGAAACTTTATTGCCACATTCCTGGGGTCAGATACATCACATGATCAAACTGACAGAACCACAGGCACACAGACACAGGCAACAGAGCATGCACAATGTCGGCACTAGTACAGTGTATATCCACCTTTCGCAGCAATGCAGGCTGCTATTCTCCCATGGAGACGATCGTAGAGATGCTGGATGTAGTCCTGTGGAACGGCTTGCCATGCCATTTCCACCTGGCGCCTCAGTTGGACCAGCGTTCGTGCTGGACGTGCAGACCGCGTGAGACGACGCTTCATCCAGTCCCAAACATGCTCAATGGGGGAGAGATCCGGAGATCTTGCTGGCCAGGGTAGTTGACTTACACCTTCTAGAGCACGTTGGGTGACACGGGATCATGCGGATGTGCATTGTCCTGTTGGAACAGCAAGTTCCCTTGCCGGTCTAGGAATGGTAGAACGATGGGTTCGATGACGGTTTGGATGTACCGTGCACTATTCAGTGTCCCCTCGACGATCACCAGAGGTGTACGGCCAGTGTAGGAGATCACTCCCCACACCATGATGCCGGGTGTTGGCCCTGTGTGCCTCGGTCGTATGCAGTCCTGATTGTGGCGCTCACCTGCACGGCGCCAAACACGCATACGACCATCATTGGCACCAAGGCAGAAGCGACTCTCATCGCTGAAGACGACACGTCTCCATTCGTCCCTCCATTCACGCCTGTCGCGACGCCACTGGAGGCGGGCTGCACGATGTTGGGGCGTGAGCGGAAGACGGCCTAACGGTGTGCGGGACCGTAGCCCAGCTTCATGGAGACGGTTGCGAATGGTCCTCGCCGATACCCCAGGAGCAACAGTGTCCCTAATTTGCTGGGAAGTGGCGGTGCGGTCCCCTACGGCACTGCGTAGGATCCTACGGTCTTTGCGTCCATCCGTGCGTCGCTGCGGTCCGGTCCCAGGTCGACGGGCACGTGCACCTTCCGCCGACCACTGGCGACAACATCGATGTACTGTGGAGACCTCACGCCCCACGTGTTGAGCAATTCGGCGGTACGTCCACCCGGCCTCCCGCATGCCCACTATACGCCCTCGCTCAAAGTCCGTCAACTGCACATACGGTTCACGTCCACGCTGTCGCGGCATGCTACCAGTGATAAAGACTGCGATGGAGCTCCGTATGCCACGGCAAACTGGCTGACACTGACGGCGGCGGTGCACAAATGCTGCGCAGCTAGCGCCATTCGACGGCCAACACCGCGGTTCCTGGTGTGTCCGCTGTGCCGTGCGTGTGATCATTGCTTGTACAGCCCTCTCGCAGTGTCCGGAGCAAGTGTGGTGGGTCTGACACACCGGTGTCAATGTGTTCTTTTTTCCATTTCCAGGAGTGTATTTCTGAAGCGCTGGAGACATGCCTCACGGTATAGTTTACTTTATGTTCTAATGATGCGAAATGACGAGTGCTGTACGGCTCCATTAAATTCCTTCCACGCTGTCTGTGCAACAGATGTTCTAGAGAGATTTTGAGAGGATCTGTTAGTGTTCACGTGCCATGACCTTGCGTGATATAGGCTAATAGCTTATTGATACTGTGAGGGAGTTTGAAACACTACTTCGAATAAAGATTTACCATTTATGTTACCCCCATGTCACCCAGAGCAACAATACGTCGATGTTTTCCCCGATAAATATTTCTGGTTATATTGGATTAACGCAGCTTCTGCACAGCACAAACAGCATTCCAATATCCTGATATTAGCTGATCAACTAATTTCTGTAGAAAGTGGTCCTGCTCTTTGAAAAAATATGACGTGGAGATAATAAACAGATCTGCATTCTGATGGAACGTCGGACACTCCTAGTATGAAAGAGGCTGTAACTTGGCTCTGCATTCGTGGATAGTTGCATAGTGTCCAGTGCGCTTGTGGTTTACGCGTTTTGCAGAAATCACACCCTGAGTTACTCATAACAATTCACTATTTATAACAATTTATTTGAATAGACTTTTGGCTGTAAGACCTCTGTATTACGTGGCTGTGAAGCAATATCTAACGTAGACAGATGTTAAAAGGGATAGAATTAACCAATGGAATCGGATCTGGAATGTTTAAAATGCAGTATAATGTTTTCTTTTCTACACTTATGTGAATTTAACTGTTTCCTCCAATCTCCAAACAAGTCTGCTGTACATTCTTACATAGAAAATTGTAATACGTTTCCTTCAGTTACTGTTTCACACAGGAACTGGCAGTATCCACAACCACTACACTCTCTGAAGGGTCCTAAAACAGACTAAAACTACTATCTAAAATGGTTCAAATGGCTCTGAGGGCTATGGAACTTAACATCTCAGGTCATCAGTCCCCTAGAACTTAGAACTACTTAAACCTAACAAACCTAAGGACATCACACACACCCATGCCCGAAGCAGGATCCGAACCTGCGACCGTAGCGGTCGCGCTGTTCCAGACTGAAGCGCCTAGAACCGCTCGGCCACCAGCGGCCGGTAAAACTACTATCTATTGCCAAAGTACCAAATTTGTTTAGTACTGGCACTGTTAGTTGTGCTAACGTGTTCAGTCTGTCTTGGAGTGGCAATGAACGGAAATTAAGTGACAAAAAACAAAATAGCTGCAGTACATCATTTCTTATTTTATTTTACTTTTTCTTTACTCGTGCTTGCCCATATGCCTCATTTCAGAGTTACAGCTATGTTAAAAGTATTGCTTGTTAATTTTTTCCAGTAATGCGTCTACTTAGTTAACTAATTTGTGTTAACATTTATACATGAGAATATTTACTCCGTCTCCAGTATTAATATCAAGCACTCGCTGTTTAAAAATAGCTTGCAACCAACCTAACGATCCCAACTCTCCATTTTTTTTATAGAAGGTGAAGTGTGAAGCGGAAGGGAGGTCACTTGGCGACATTGCACCAAGAGGGTCGAAGACGATTTCATGTGCCGGCGATGTTATGGTCCTAGTACTTTGGGACGCAAAAGGCGTTTCTAATATTTCCTGCGATCCAAACAGTAAAACAATAACTGAGCATCTACTTACTGGGGGCAAAAAGCGTAGAAAGAGATATAAATTTCAAAAGAGAAGAAATAATTCTTCCTGAGAATATACGCACCAATATGGAGGCTTTTTGAAAAGGCCAGTTTTCGGATTCTGAAGTAAGAATTGATGGAATATTCAGCCTATTTATCTCCGAATTGAACCAAGCAGTTATCTCGTCTGTGGATGCGTTGCTCGCGAACCTTACAGAGTCGTACTTTAAGAATGGAATCTGCTCACTGGAGAAATATGGGGAAAAGTGTATTAACCCCAGAGAGGACTATGCAAAAAAACGTTTTAATATCTCAGTTTCAATTTCGAGGCCGAGAAATATTTTTTCATTGCCCTTGTAAGTGTAGACTGGAACAATTTGTTCTCTGCATCTGCTGTGGAGAGAAGAGTTTCAGGAACAGCCATTGATACGGCGCATAAAATAGAACCATGTTTTGGTCAGATACTGGCAAGCACATTTTAATCGCATAATCCTTTATGCTTCCTCCTTAGGATACCATGAGCAATTCTCTTATTCTGCCATGTGTGTCTTTTTCCTTAGTAATGTAACTATTCATTAATGTTAAGCAACTCTCACCATTAAAATGTCCAGCCAAGACTCAAGTTTAGGAGATTTGCAATACCTGCCATTAATGTAAACATAATTTATGATTCTCGTGCGTCTCTCATAAAACACCAGACATTTTATTAAATGAAACTTCCTGAGAGACTAAGAATGAGTTCCGTACTTTAGTTTTTCCCAGCATCTCTCTCCAACTTCGACAACTTTACAGAAGCACTGTTGTTTACCTTATGTTGGACTAGCACCATGGAAGAAATTGTACTGCGGAGAAACGGCTTAGGTACAGCCTGGGTGTTGTTGGCAGGAAGAAGGAAGGAAGAATAGGGTTTAACGTCCCGTTGACACTGAGTTCATTGGGGTTGTTTTCAGAATGAATATTTCCCTCTACGTCGTAGTATGAGATGTCTAGAAACTTCCTGGAAGATTGAAAGCTTCTGTTGCACCGGGTCTCGAACACGCAACATTGCCTGTCGTTGTAAATGCTCTTAACCACGGAGCTATCCAAATACGACTCATAGTTTAATGTAGTACGAAGTTTCCAATCGGAAATGGAAAGAAAAGAAGAGTAGGATTTACCGTCCCGTCGACATGGAGGCCATTAGAGGCGGAGCGCAAGCTTGGCTTGTTGCAGTGGTGGAGAAGGTAATAGGCCGTGTCCTTTCAAAGGAACCATCCCAGCACTTTTCTGGAGCGATTAACGGAAATCACGAAGAGCCTAATTCAATATGGTTGGACGCGGATTTCCATCGTCGTCCTCCAGAATGCTAGTTCAGAAGTTTCAAACCGGCGCGCACTCCCTTACAGAGAGAAAGTTTAAATGTGGAAACTACTCCCAAGCTGTGGAAAATTGATTTGGAACTTATGGGAGAGGTACGGACAGAGCGGATGCTGTAAAGGCGAGTCCTGAAATGTACTTCGATAGCTCAGTCAGAGTGCGTACAGATAGCGATATACAATGTTTTAGTCTACAAGGAAGTTTGAAAATATGCACTCCTCCCTTGAAAGTTGTAATGGTCCCTTATTTACGTGACCATTACGGCACTCCAACCCCAGTTCTCGATACCAGTAATGTCGTACTACTTTTTCTGCGAAATATCAGACATATTTTTGTGACAATATTCACATTTGGTTTTATTAATGTATAGGTACTCGGTGTATCGGTATATTACAGTGACATGGTTCTTGTGTGTATTCATTTCTGTGAGACTGACATAATCTTTGGCTTACTTGTAACCGTTTTGGCGCGAATGCGCACAGAGCAGTCTTTGTTTCACTTTGCAGAAGTTAAGTTGTTATTTCGCTTTGTAAAAGAACAGTCAAGTCTTGTATTTGGTTAAAGTGGAAATTAAATATATGAAGATTGATACAAAACTGTTTTCTTGATGATGTGACAATTAAGAAGAAGTATATGTGAATTTACAAGAAGTTTAATAAAAATGTGGATCGTGAACACCAAGTCAAAAATTATTTCTACCATACCATTGTTCTGACCAGGGATTGTTTGAGCATTAAGAATTTCCTGAAAAACGCATTTGTTAGGTCTTCAAATATTGCTAAAATACAGATCTGGACCTTCTAGCAGTCAAAGTGGAATCACTCTAGAATCAACAAGATGAGCCATAACAACTTCGACGAAATCTACGTGGGAATCCATTCAATGTAAGTGCCAAAATTAATGACTTTTTTTCAGCGACTTCATTATTTCCATTCTGATGATAACATCCACAGTCAATAACTTTGTTGTTGCCCGATAAAGCGAACGTATGCTGCGTGAGCAACATTATTAATCTGATTTCTAACCTACTTCGCAAGTCGTGGTATTGTTAGAAAGTGAACGACTCATAACCGGTGTAGGGCCTAGTGGAGCACATAGCTCGAAATCTAATCCCGGTCAGACCGAGGGAATTTTCTGTTTGCCGTTGCTTCAGCCTTCGTCTCTCAACGATGTAATGAGCCGCCAGAACGACATGGTTCGCATTCCACGTTAAACTGCAGGCCCTCTTTCTCCGGTTGTATAACTGAGGTAGATTTGGGACACGAAGCGACCCCAGGTGGCGCCCTATCCGAAGACCTGCAGCTGGCCGTTCAGCCGCATGCCATTATTGTTGAATGAAATTACAAAACTGTGAGAGTTGCATAGAAGCTAGGTTTTAACTAAATGGCGACCAGTTTCGGACTTAAGTCCGTCATCAAGCCATCCACATGAGACCTACCACAACACTATAATGCGTGTACGCTTGCCTCATTGCTTGTATGGGTAGCAAAGTGCAAGGTACTGTTTGTATATGGCGGTGCAGTGCTGCGTGAAACGTACATACGTTCTGGTGGTATGGTAGAACTTACGTGGATGGCTTGATAATGGACTAATGTCCGAATCTAGTCACCGTTTATACAAAAACATACTTCTGTACGACTCTGACAGTTTTGTAATTTCATCGAATCATTGTAAGTTACTGCCTGTTGCAATCCGGCATGCTGGAAGTGGGCCATTATTATTGCGGATGGAATGAGATTTTTTTCCAAGTCTTGTCAGAATTCTGTTCTCCTTTTCTAGCGGCTTCCTTGATGATCGAAACCTATGCTTAAAAGATAAAAAAAAAACGAAGTCCCTTAGGGAAACCACAATTATTGTGTAAACACTTCGGTCTATTCGCTAAACAAATCTGACTCCGCAATGTGAACTGAATGTATTGCTACCAAGTATACTATCGACTTTTCTTACCACAGATCAGTGATCCCGATGTACTCTACCATATTGCCGATATATCATTCATTTATGGCAGCCGATGCCCGGTTTGCTATCAAGTATACTACTGACGTTTCTTACCACAGATCAGTGATCCCGATGTATTTTACCATAATGCAGATTTATCATTCATTTATGGAAGCCGATGCCCGGTTGTTGGCAAGCCCATCTAGCGGCGTCTATTACCACACAAGGAAGCTCGCGCGCTCGTACTTATCTTGCAGTATATTTCCTCCGTTAAAGTCGTGACAGAGCGCTACTGTTACAGTCCACGCAATCCAATTGCACCTTCGTCTCGTAGAGAATACAGATTAGCCTAAAGACGTCATCACGATCTTCAGTGTTACAAGTAGTCAAAGGTAAGCACTAGTGTTTTCAGCAAAAAGCTTACAACTGTACCAGACACCAAACTGTTAGGCGTTGAAAACAGTAGGTAAAGTTACAGATTTTCTGTACTCTTACTCAGTTGTTTAACGTAAAAACTTTTGGTAGTTATGTAATATTTTTGTTTCTCACTTAACGTAACCATAGTAGGTATAATCCAGAAAGCCATAGTTATCCTCTACTCTGATCACATATGTGCCTTATATGAAGAGCTCCCTTTTGACAAGTGAGAAGAGTTAATGAAGTTACTATCACACCAGCAGATGAATAGTTTTCTTCTTACAGTATACGTATCCGTAAGTATGGAAGGAAGATTAGGATTCAACGTCATTTCGACATCAAGGTCATTGTAGACGTGATACAACCTCGGATTGTGGAAACAGTTGGACGTGTCCATTTAAATGGAATTTCACCGGTATTTGCCTTCAATGATTAAGAGAAACCACGGAAAACCTAAATCTTTATGAGGTTTATTCCTGAAATGCAAGTTATCAGTGACAGGTATAGATGTACAACCTAGGGCGTTATATGAAAATTTGTGTAGTACGAGGACTGGATTCACGATTTCTCGCTTATCGCGAGCGATCACCTTACCACTAAGGCTATCCGAGCACACTCCCCGTACCGACCAAAATTTCCATATGTCATACACCTCCCTATTTATTCTCATGCATTATTAATTCATTTACCTTACTCGCACACCTCGTGATTCCAGTACAGGTTTTAGAATCAAGACAACAAGAAGTGACAGACTGTCGTTGTCATTTTCGTCAGAGGTCCGTCTTATCCTTAAGTAAATTAATTTGTGACGACGAACTACAGTTTCAAATATGTCACTTTTGGTAGTACAGTTAAATTTAATTTCAGGAATAAAAGTCAGTATTTGAAACTGTAGTTGGTCATCAAATACAAATACACTACATGTTTATGGTCGAACGGGGAGCTGAACCGCCATTCTCTCGAATACGAATCCAACGTCTTAACCACTGCGTCACCTAGCTCAGTAACTATGAATAGGTTGCTTGCCTTACCAATAAACAATTCTATTAATGGAGTAGATATGTGTTGTTCGAATGGCTAGTTAGGTGATTAATTAGATTAACTGTATATTCCAGAAAGATTTTCCTTGGAAAGACATCAGATTCCATTATCTGAAAATGATACGACCTCTTAGAATGCCACGTTGTTTCGTAGCGTAATCTGATATTCATGACAGCAGTTAGTGATTTATCTATCAACCATGATGTACCTTACTCTGAAGCCGTTTGTATGCTGCAGAGGAATACATGGAACTTGTAAAATAATGCTTGTTTAATTACAGATATATTGTCTTAGTTCGTCGTACAAAATTTAAGACGATTTTTAAGTGCACGAATAAACCATACATAACTATCGCCGTCATTTGGAATGGTGTGAAAGAATTGCTCACTACTGTATACTTGCTTTCTCGCACGAAACTCGTGCACGCAGATGAATGTCTATGCTCGTCAGCGTGCGTCAAGCACAGAGATCCGCGGACACTGTTTGTTTCATTGCCTGGGAGCGTTTCTCTCCTGAAATTAAGTTACTAATTAAAAATTACAAAATTCACAGTACTTTGATTCAGCTGACGACAGAGTTGGGGGTTGTTTTGGGGAAGGAGACCAGACAGCGGGATCATCGGTCTCATCGGATTAGGGAAGGACGGGGAAGGAGGTCGGCCGTGCCCTTTCAAAGGAACCATCCCGGCATTTGCCTGGAGCGGTTTAGGGAAATCACGGAAAACCTAAATCAGGATGGCCAGACGCGGGATTGAACCGTCGTTCTCCCGAATGAGCTGACAACAGACTAGAGATAAAATAATCCGAAAATTTGATGAAGCACTTACAAACACGGTATCTAAAATGAAATTTATAGGATAAATAAGATAGCTCCTCGAGGCAAGCAAAGGTGTACGGCAAGGCGATGGTCTTTTCCCAACTCTTTTTAATTTAGTTCTAGAAAAAAACAATGATAATTTGGTTGAAACCGTGAATGAAAATAAGTTTTCACCAATACGGTTGAGGGGGAGAAACAAAAATTTAATAAATATCCAGTAGGACCAGTTTAAGAATTTCCAAAGAAAAAATAGTTTTTCTACTACGAGATGCCTTAAAACAGATACTAGTCAAGTTTAAAAGGTCAAAAATTTTAATATCATGGGGAGACAATCCAAGATAATGTTTTTGAAGAAAAAACTGCTATAGGGGCAGTATAGTTCAGTAGTGAATCCACAATATCTATGTGCAAGTACATGCCTAGCATTAAAATATAAATTAGATGCATTGAAAATACCAGAAACTTGAATCATTAGGAAAATATTAGATCCATATAAAACTATGGAAATTACATAGTAATGATTGAATTTATTGAACCGTAAGAAACATATCCGAAGTAACGAGGAAAAGAGGACTGGTATTTTTTGACATTTATATCGAAAGCAAAACAGAGTAATAAAAAAATATCTTCGAATATTTATTGGATAAGAAGTCAACAACAAGTTGTATCCATGAAATAAAGAAAGGCTGAAGACACAACTGAGAGAGAGGTGATCAGGGAAAAAGTATTGGAAATTTTAGGATTCCAAGGTAGGAGATTGAAAAACCCTGGTCTGAGTGGTTAGAAGAAAGGAAGAAAAGAGTATTGGAAGGAAATAAAGCAGCAACGAATAAGGAACTGAAACTGGCATGTGTTCCTTTGTTGTCCCATCCGAGAAAACAAGAAAGACGTTGATAACTGTTATGTGTGCAAAATATTTAGATACCACGTGTCAAATAACTGTTCGTAAAGCATTTCCCACCTTTCCTAGTTATAAGACGAGCCTGTGCAGTAGATTAAAACTGTCTGTGGAACTGGGACTCGAACTCGGATACATGCTCGTGCCATTTGAGGGGTGTAAAGGCACATCACGTATTCACAAAAGATTTCACTTCGGTAGGGTAGCTCATCTGGTAAGAGTATTGTTCCTATCGATTCCAATCACGGGGAAAGTTCAAAAGCACAAGGAAAGCATACAGGAAGAGGAGTAGAAGCAGGAAACATTAATGAAGATGTCAGTTGTAGCGAAGGTGAACAGGTAACTGCTGTAGTGCAGCGTACAGCTGACAGTAGTAACGACTGCGTGTGCAAATGAACTTTAGTTGATACATAAATAAAAGGTGCTGGTAGCACCATTGTAAGTCTGGTTAGCAGTTTATTGCCCGTAAAATGTAGAAAAATCGTGAAATACACTGTGCAGGCTTATTAATGTGATCACATGACAAAAGGCTGAATAACTAACCATCTTTCGCAGCACGAGACGTGCAGCAAGCGAGTCAGTGAGATCCTGCAATATACCGACGGAATGTGTACTCATGCTGTTTCCCGTTCCGTGACCAGGTTTCCCGCAGATTCTCTATCGGGTTTAAAACTGGGGAGTCTGGTGGCCAGGGAAGTACGCAAATCTCATCCTGGTGCTCTTCGAACCACGCACGTGCACTGCAAGCAGCGCGACACGTTTCACTGTCCTGCTGGAAGATGCCATAGTGCCGAGGAAACCCAAACTGCAGGTGGGCGTGGATATGGCCCCCGAGGATAGATGCATTCTTTTGTTGATCCACTGTGCCTTTCATAATGACGAGATCATCCAGAGAATGCCACGAAAACATTACCCAGGCCATAACGCTTCCTCCTGCTAGCAAGGTGTCTGCTTTCAGAGGTTTCGTCTTAAAAGGCGTCCGCCCCTGGTAGCTGAGTGGTCAGCGCGACAGAATGTTCGATTCCCGGCTGGGTCGCAGATTTTCTCCGCTCAGGGACTGGGTGTTGTGCTATCCTCATCATCATCATTTCATCCCCGTCGACGCGCAAGTCACCGAAGTGGCGTCAAATCGAAAGACTTCCACCTGGCGAACGGTCTACCCGATGGCATGGCCTAGTCACACTACATTTCAATTTATCTAAAAAGACCACCTGTCGCCACTCGATTGACGTCGAGTTGCAGTATCCACGTGCAAATTCCTGCCTTCGTCGCCGATGAACAGACGACAGCATGGGTGCATGAACCAGGCATCGTTCATCCGCGCGGTCAGTTGCTCAACAGCTGCACGTCTATTCGCCATAGACATATGCACAGACGTCGTTCACCCCTGTCATCCATGGCCGGTGATGCACCACAGAAGTCTCGGCGCCAGTTTTGGATGAAGCCATTTTTCCATGCGCAGTATATTTTAACCACGGTGACACATGAGCAGTTTAAAAACTTAACCGTTTCAAACCTTGTCTCCGTAAGCCAATGATCAAATAAATCGCTCAGATTCTGCAATATGACAACAACTGCCCTGATTTCCACGTCTCCCCGACGCTCTTTGTACACTCGGCACTGCTAGGTCTGCCATCTACCGTCTATGAGTGGTCATTGCACGGTGACGTCGAACAGTTGTTACATTAATGTGACCGTACCGTCTATATCTATAATAAGTTAACCATTAAGCCTGTAAGATAAAGTTTTAAGTTTGTTATATGATTTGCCTTGATAGCAGTCGGATCCGTAATTGTAATGATTTCATTTACACATGACGTACGAGTAACATAACAACAGTAGTATAGCCTGCAGTGATCTGAGATGCACTGCAGTTTAGCCGGCCGCTGTGGCCGAGTGGTTCTAGGCGCTTCAGTCTGGAACGGCGCTGCTCCGACGGTCACAGGCTCGAATCCTGCCTCGGGCATGGATGTGTGTGATGTCCTTAGGTTAGTTAGGTTTAACTAGTTCTAAGTCTAGGGCACTGATGACCTCAGAAGTTAAAAAAAATGGTTCAAATGGCTCTGAGCACTATGGGACTCAACTGCTGTGGTCATTAGTCCCCTAGAACTTAGAACTACTTAAACCTAACTAACCTAAGGACATCACACACATCCATGCCCGAGGCAGGATTCGAACCTGCGACCGTAGCAGTCGCACGGTTCCGGACTGCGCGCCTAGAACCGCGAGACCACCGCGGCCGGCCTCAGAAGTTCGTCCAGTCCATCTGAGATCACGTAGTACATACAACATTGGCAAGTAATAATAAAATGTATTATGTGTAAATTCACCCAGAGCCATTGGACATACGCAAGAGCACACAAATAATCGAAGGGCTATTCAAACTACAATAACTCATGTTGCTTAGTTTAATAGTAATATCTGTAAAAATGTAAATGTAGGTCTTAACGATGTTCCCACTCAACAGGCAACTCTCTAGTCAACGGGGAAACCACAAGTCGAATGACATTTATGGAAATACATACGTGTGATGCTTGTAAAATCGGAATATACATTTCTTTTCATTTTGTTTTTTAACCTAATATTTTCATCTCAGATAATTGTTTTATGTAGTTTGTTTTTGAATTTCTTATGTTTTGTTTTTGGCATTTACTGTTAGCCCGCATCTCGTGGTCGTGCGGTAGCGTTCTCGCTTCCCGCGGCCGGGTTCCCGGGTTCGATTCCCGTCGGGGTCAGGGATTATCTCTGCCTCGTGATGGCTCGGTGTTGTGTGTTGTCCTTAGGTTACTTAGGTTTAAGTAGTTCTAAGTTCTAGGGGACTGATGACCATAGATGTTAAGTCCCATAGTGCTCAGAGCCATTTACTGTTAAATTATACTGTGTAATATTTATATTTTTTGTATTACGATGTTAGACATAATATGTGAATATTGTTGAGTGTAATGTACGTATTACACAGACCGCCTTAGAAGCATAAGAGGGGAAGTTTGCAGAAAACAAAGAAATAAATGGATACTTTCTGTAATTGGCAGTGACAAGTTCGTGTGCCAATCAGGTAAACAGTTTTAACTTGGCCGAAGGGGACATATCGAAAAACGCTCCTCTTAAAGTTTAAACATTTTTCTGCATTTTCCATACTGCTCTTTCTTCTAAAGGAGCTAGTCCTGGTGCATCATTGGATGGCTTCTGTGAGCTCTTGATCTTGGTAGACAGGTGCTGGGGAATATGTGTGGGTTCAGTAGACATGAATAAGTAGCTTGGATTTCCATGGGAGCTAGAGACAAGAATGTAGTATTTATTTATAACTCATGGTTTATTTATTTTCATTTACTGAGCCGCATAACCAATAGTCATTCACTTTTCATTGATAAGCTTTCACGTTACTACATTATTAACTTTCTGGCCATAATGACAATGCCTTCACACAGAATGATTTTAAATTGTGAGACAAACTGCCAACAGGAGTCTACCAACATTTCTAGGTTAGTTTTCTTTCTAGAAGCAGTGCTACCATTCACTGCCAGAGTCTAGGTGTCGGTAGAAGTACCACCATGAAGCATCCACACGTGCCCATGCAGACATCTCAACAGTGGAATGTCAATTATGACGATGCGAATGGAAAAGCAACGTCACACCCAGTCCCCAAGCGGATAAATCTCCAACCCTGCCGCGAATCGAACCCAGGCTCCACCGGTTAGGAATCCGTTGCGCGTTCGAGGCGGAAACTAGACTACTTTCCGTGTAGCCAAAAGCACGTTTTCCAGCATGGCGACTTATTTATTAATTTCATTGCACCCTGCTATCCGTAGTGTGAACACAGACTGTATTCGTCCTTACGCAGAGTATTACTATCAACACCATGTTTTCCCCTTTACATCGGCAACTAATGGTGCAACATGCATCATTACATGAAACACAATACCCCTTCCTATCACCATAAGTGCAGTATATCTACTATTAATAACGATTATAAACTAAAACTAAACTTAACTCCGTCCAAACAGGCCTTGGAAAGTTCAAGGGTACTGACCGACCGCCATGTCATCCTCAGTCCACAGGCGTCACTGGATGCTGATATGGAGGGGCATGTGGTCAGCACACTGCTCTCCCAGCCGTATGTCAGTTTATGAGACCGGAGCCGCTACTTCCCGATCAAGTAGCTTCTCAGTTTTGCCTCATGAGGGCTGAGTGCACCGCGCTAGCCATCAGCGCTCGGCAGACCAGATGGTCACCCATCCAGGTGCTAGCCCAGTCCGACAGACCTTAACTTTGGTGATCTGACACCACTGTGCAAGGCCGTTGGCCAATAAACATTATACCTGCTTCTATACCATACTTTGTCTAACATTATTTGCCCTACAACTATGTAGTATATACTACAACTAATTGCAATAGATTGTAAACAGCAATAGCACCAGCTTTTGTATGCCGAATTCTAGAACGCACTCCCTCGCTGCACGGTTCGTAGACACACCCTGCGATATCCTGAGGCGCTGCGGAGGACGTTATGGTTGCAGTTGCCTCGTCCATTGTCTATAGGCTCCCTGGTTGCAGGGGACGACTTTATGGTTCCGAAGAAGCATCGCTTCTCGCGACGAGGAGCGCAGGAACATACCGACCTGCATCACTCCAGTTCTAGTTCCTTGCATGGCGAGACACGGCCCACAGTTGTTGTTATGATCGCCACTCATGCCCCGTTGGTTGTTCGTCTGCTGCAGCTGTCGACCTCAACTGTATTAGTTCCGTTGCTTCTTGATCTTTTGCCGCAGACTTCCGTATTGCAGCAGGTGGGTGTTGATTGATAAGGTTACTCGCTTCCCAAGCCTTTCTTGGAAGAGCGTCAGCGATGTTGTCCAGGATATGCAGTGTTGTCTGTCAATGCAGTGTTTCATTGAAATCGAGTCTACCGTGCCGATTTAGTTGCTGCTGAGCGCTATTAGCAACATCGACGTACAGCGAACTTCTCCAGGAAGTATATGCTGTTGTGCCTTCTTCACCACAGACACATTCGAGGTCTGTTTTCGACAAGTTCGATGCCAGTAGGTGGTGTAAGGCCCATGACCCGTCAAGAAGTGTATCAGGCATCTTCAGGTGAATCATTCCCAGAGTCTGTTGTATTTTTTCGGCTCGTTCTTTGGGAGTCATCCCATCGGTATTGCTACAAATGGAGGATCTGCTAGTGTAGTGACTGCTTGCTTGTGGCCCGTATTCCTATTAAATTCTACACTTCACCATGTTGTATTTTTTCCAACCAATACATGACCACTTTTATTCGTATATGGAGACCAAGTGGACGCATCCGAAGCATTATATTCAACGCCTTAAGTGACAGAGTTCCAAAAGCTCCCCGTCGATCGAAGAAGTATTCCGCGTTGAACACTGTTAAATGCCCGTAATGGTGTTAAGAGCGGAAGTCTGTGCACTCAAGCACTCGTACAGTGTCCCATGATCGCAGTTACAATAGCTTTACAATACCTTCTTATTGTACACTCATCTCATAAATTAAGGATAATGCTGATTATGGTGAAACAACGCTTTGGTGGGCGGTTTGCGGGTTTAAATCACCTCGTCGTATGACCATGCATTTGACCTGCGGTCGTCGCCAGCAGTCCACATACGCAGAGGTGTGTTGGTGCATGTCAGAGTGCGGTGCAGCGAGTAAGTGTGCAGACTTTTCCAGACGTGCTAATGGTGAGTGTGTGTTGAAAATGGCTCAAAGAACACATATTGATGACGTTATGAGAGGTAGAATACTAGGGCGACTGGAGGCTGGTCAAAGACAGCAGGTCGTAACATGGGCCATCCGAGTGGCACAAAGTGTGATCTCAGGATTATGGCAACGATTCCAGCAGACAGGAAACGTGTACAGGCGCTACAGTACGGGCCGTCCACAGTGTACAACACCACAAGAAGACCGATATATCAGCATCAGCGCCCGCAGACGACCACGGAGTACTGCAGGTAGCCTTCCACGGGACCTTACCGCAGCAACTGGAACAGTCTTCTCCAGACACACAGTCTTCAGACTACTGAACAGACATGGTTTATTCGCCCGGAGACCTGCAAGGTGCATTCCACTGACCCCTGGTCACAGGAGAGCCCGTAAAGCCTGGTGTCAAGAACGCAGTACATGGTCAGTGGAACAGTGGGCCCAGATTATGTTCACGGACGAGTTCAGGTATAGTGTGAACAATAATTATCGCCGGGTTTTCATCTGGCGTGAACCAGGAACCAGATACCAACCCCTTAATGTCCTTGAAAGGGACCTGTATGGAGGTCGTGGTTTGATGGTGTGGGGTGGGATTATGATTGGTGCACGTACACCCCTACATGTCTTTGACAGAGGAACTGTAAAAGGTCTGATGTATCGGGATGTCATTTTGCACCTGTATGTCCACCTTTTCAGGGGTGCAGTGGGTCCCACCTTCCTCCTGATGGATGTTAACGCACTGCTCCACCGAGCTGCCATTGTGGAGCAGTACCTTGAAACAGAAGATATCAGGCGAATGGAGTGGCGTGCCTGTTCTCCATACCTAAACCTCATCGAGCAAGGCTGAGATGCTCTCGGTCGACATATCGCTGCTCGTCTTCAAACCCCTATGACACTTCAGGAGCTCCGACAGGCACTGGTGCAAGTATTGGAGGCTATACCCCAGCAGCTACTCGATCAGCTGATCCAGAGTATGCCAACCCGTTGTGCGGCCTACGTACGTGTGCATGGTGCTCATATCCCACATTGATGTCGGGGTACATGCGCAGGAAACGTCAACGATCGGCGGTAGGCCGAGTCCCACAGGCGATCAAAAAGTGGAGGCCATTAAAAGTTATCTAAAGCGCCCGCGATTTCCACCATTATAGCTACAAAATATTTACACAGATAGTATTTTACAAGTCTTATCGCCTCAATTACAGATCCTTCTGTTAACTTCCGACTTCTGAATCCATACTGTTGCGAGTGCATTCTGTGAAGACGTCATTTCCCTTGTAATCAAACGCACAGCAGCTTCTCCAACACTTTCTCTAAGGCATCGTCAAGCAAACTGGTCTGTAGGACATTGCAGCTGAGAATTATTATCTTTGCCGTTTTTCATGGTATTTACATCAGGGGGGGGGGGGGGGCAGATACGCCTGGCTTCTGATGCGTCACGTTGGACGATGATCACCATGAAAATAAAGAACAAAAAAATGGTTTAAATGGCTCTGAGCACTATGGGGCTTAACTTCTGAGGTCATCAGTCCCCTAGAACTTAGAACTACTTAAACCTAACTAACCTAAGGACATCACACACATCCAAGCCCGAGGCAGGATTCGAACCTACGACCGTAGCCGTCGCGCGGTTCCAGACTGTAGCACCTAGAACCGCTCGGCCACCCCGGCCGGCAATAAAGAACAAACGAAACGTAATGGACAGGACCGCTGCCATCACGAAGAACAGTACCGCGCTCTGACAGAGAACGATAGCACGACGCTGACCGGAGTACAATGTACGGGATTCTACAAGTTATGAATAAAATGGTCTCTAGCATGGAAACCATGTATCATTTCTCCCTTTTGTTCTCCCGAATTGTTTATCACATGGTCCCGAATGTACAAATTACTCTGTGTAACATAATTCATCGGTGTGAAGTGTATAATTGTCAATGTCTTTTGCTTTGTGTAACATTTTTCTTCTTTTTCTTTCCAGGTAAGTGTCGCAACAAATATAAGCAATGGTTTCAAATGGCTGACGCCACCGTGATGGGGTAAGGTAAATCATTATGTAACCTTATTTATTTTTGTTATAATTCAATGATAATATGTCGCCAGGCCGGTTTTTCCGCTGATTGTATGCATCTCGTGAATTATAGAGAATGAAAAAAATTGTAGATAACATGGAGGTGAGATATTTCCACTTAGGATGCAATATTTAGTAAGATATTGTCTTTTTCACGTCATATACGCAACTAATTTCGATATTTATATCCGCTTTTTAGTTTTCATTTTTTCTAGCGGTAATGTGGAGGTCAAAGGTCTTGCGGAACAGTGCTGCACAACTGCTACAGTACAAATTATGGAACATCATATAACAATATACGCACAAGCTAGGTGCCGCTGACATAAAAGTAGTATTAAACTCACACGACAAGCTACCGTTTGTGATAGTTTACAAACTTTCGGTGCACTTAATACGCGAAGTAGGTAGGCAAAGATCGAACTTAGTCAATAAGAGTCTTTTATAAATATACACGCTGAGTGGAAAAAACATCGCCTTCATTCAACAAATTTATTGCTGTGATGCCCACTATCAAGTAGATGTTAACATCGTTCAAGTATTCCACGATATAGGATACGGCATTGATTATCTTTCGAATAACGTGATCGTTCTTACTCTGCCACAGCTAGACACGAATTCTAAGTCATTGTTTCAGCTTTACACCTCGCTAACTACTCTCGGTGCAGGCTTCAATCCTTCTTCCGGGTAGCACGCAAGGATACTACAAGTACTTACGACAGAAACAACTTATCAAAAGTTCTGCCCGAGAGCCGGGGTTTACGGATGTAACGCTTCTCTAAAAAAGTGAATACTAATCTTACTTCAAGCTGATGTGTCACATTAATGATCGCCTACTGAAAGCTCTCTACAACTTTCGTGCTTGCAGTTTCACGTTCAGTGCAACGTACACGTAGAATTGTGTGACAGAAACAGAAAAACAGTTACCTTGGGCTTCTTATTCCCTTGAATCAGTTAAAAGTCCGTTATCACTTTTCCAGATCTCATAGTTGTTTCAGCATCTCGCTAGATCAAGAGAGTTGAAAGTATTAACCATTGTGTAAAGTATTGGTCCTTTGCGAAGTATTATATGTTGGAAAACGTATTTCATTATCTTGGATCGTTCTTGATGTATCTCTTGTGTCATAGACCTACCATTCCACGGATTGTCTTCGGAAACTGCATATCCACTGTTCTTTCCTCTTTTTTTTTTTACATTCTGAAGGCCAGTGTTAAATCCCCCTCTGGTCATCCAAATTTAGGTTTACCACTTGTTCTCCTTATCGTTTAAGACAAATTTAAGAACAGTACCTTCGAAAAGCACAAGATCAATGCTTCCTCATCCTTTCTCCATCCGTGCTGGTGCTTCATTTGAAACTACCTCGTCGTTAAATCCTAATATTCCTTTATTTTGAAATTAGTTCGGATAAAGCTTCTTACATTTTCAACTTCGGATTACTTGAAAACTGTTGGAACAAAAATCGTTTTCGGGATTTCTGACAAAAAATTATTGCAGCCGAATAAACCTCCGAAAACTATTATTTTTTTGTCTCTAATGCTTAAAGTATGTTACACTGAATCAGTATCATAAGAAATCTGCGTTTAACAAAATAAACAGAAGTGTATGGAGTGATTGAAGGGCTCTAAAATGTATTTCAATGTAACAGCGAGGAAGAAATTTATTCTTTAACTTGTTGTTTTAAATAAATATATTTTTTATCATTTTAAAAATGAAAAAATATGATTTTAAGTTAAATTATAGCTTTTTTGGTTTTGTAATAATTGCAATGAACACATTTACCTGGACGATGAACTAGAAGCGTGCGACCATATTTAACTAGCTTAATTGACTTACTGGGGAACGCATGTAACGACAGTGTTCTATATTGAGACAATGAGAGTAAATATTGAGCGTCATACCTGTTCGTAGTATTACCAGGGATACTTCCGGATACCTTAGGCTTATAACAAGCTAGATATCGTTTTTAACCGCATTTAAAATAAATCGACACAAACAAATATTAAATAATATATACATCCAACGAAATTGTGAATTTTACGTGCAAAGATTGTCTTAGGCCCACCTTAACACTCTTATTCCACAGAGGTAGAGCACATAATCTTTTAGGAATGAAATGCATTTGAGGTAACCTTTTAAGGACCTACCAACACCGTTCTTAATTTTAAAATCACAAATTATTGTATTTTCGAAATGGTAATAATAAATTGAATTTGGAATAAATGTTCTCCGCTCACGAAATGATGAAAATACATTTTTAAGCACATCTAACAATATTTTGGCTCGTTTTCTTCTTTAACCCGTACCACTACGAAGGTTTTCTTGATGCTGTCGTCGTATGGACGCAAAATATTAAAAGTTTCCCAGACAAAAATAATATTTCATGATTGAGAAACCCATACCATGATAATAATTTTGTCCAACATATCCGTTTGAAATTTAATAGCTGGTCATTTATTTCAGTTTCCAGTTGATTTCTGGCAGTGTATGTTTCGCCGTTTGGTAGTCCCTTAAAGGATTACCTCATATGCATTTCATTCCTAAAAGATTATATGTACAGCTTTCTGGGAATAGGACAGATAAGGTGGGTCTAAAACAACATTTGCACGTAACATTCGCAATTTCCCTGAGTGTTTCCGGGTGAATGCGATTTAAATATTGCTGGCATTACGTCAAAGAAGCATAACTGAATCAAGTACCGTCATTTTTTGTACCCATTTTGTGTACCGAAAATACCAAACGAAGGTCATGTCATTGGCTGCTCATATACCACCCCGTCCCTTTTTACTCGATTTGAAATATTTTTAGTATCCGTCACAAAGTTCAGCTATCAAGTAATTTGAAGCCCTTGTCATAAACGAAATATTCATTCTCATCCTCGTCTACTGGAGTGTTAAAAGGGACAACTCAAATACAGCGATTTACTAATTTCATATTGCTTTGTTAAGATTCTGAGCAGCATTATTGGAGAAGAGCTTATAGCGCTGAGGCCTGATAAAGAACAATGCCAAACTGCAATTTATTTTGGGCCCTCATGAGTCCTCTCTCATTACTCTGTAAGCTTTTCTCGTGCCAACTTGTCGTTAGGAGGTCAGGCAATGATTCGCGCCCAACATATGTCACTTACAATTTCGTTGATGCGGTATGGCGTAACGCACCAATCCCTTACTCATTAACTGTACTTAGGTCGCTTGAAACGAAATGGTGCTATTTTGTATTACAGAGAACTACGCTACGGGAACGGAAATCATATGCGAACCGTCGAGAAATTAGATATTCAACTCCACCTCCCTGGATACCAGATTTGTACCAGTTGAGGATAGCGAGTGATAACAATGATTATCGTGAGTGTTGTCAGTGACCGCTTGGTTTGCCTTTGTGGACGATGTCTTCCTTACTGAATGTGACATACTCTATCAGGAAAATTGTCAATTTCGGAAGGTAACATAACATCAAAATGAATTACAACTGATGTCCTGTTTCTGAATTTCTTCAGACGTTAGTCTTATAAGAAACATTTGGTTGGTGTCTTAGCACTCACAACTACCACTTCGTTTCAGGAAAGACCGCATTTGTAAGCCATATCACGGTGAACTGAAGGGTGATATAAGATGACCAACGCACTATTACCGTCAGGATATCATGTTCTAGCTGTGTCAATGTAGCTTCTTCTTATTAATGCGTAGATGGAAAAACTGCAGTGGCTCTGTTGTGCACATAACATGAAACTAATGAGTCCACCTCCGTAACATAGTCAGCGTATCCGACTGCTAAGCGGAGGAACCGGTTTCAATTCCCGGTACTGCCAGGTACTTTTCCATTTGAGGAGCTACTTGAGTGAGAGGTAGCAGCTGCTTGGTCTGACAACTGACAGCAGCCGGGAGAGAGGTGTGCGGACGCCAATGCGCATCTGGACAGGGCCCACGAGAAATACGGGCCCCGCAACGAACTTGAGACTCCACACTATTTGGTATGTCCACCATACTTCACGAACGCTCGGCTCCGTGCAGTGCGCGCGGAAATCCGTATGTAATTGGAAAGGTACGCACTATAGGTCTTAACTTTGTCGTGTGCTATCGAGAGCTTGCTTGCATTTAAACATGCAGTCAACATTTATTAAACTCGTCCGAAATAGTTACTCGCTCCTCGGCGGAGACGGCTGCTGGCAGACGTAAGACGCGCAGTATCACATGTTGTGGCGTAATGACCACGGCCTGTCTTTCTCGTGGGCTTCGGCATCCGGAAGATGCCATTGGCAGAGGATGACACGGCAGCCGACCGATCTTGTATGGTCCGAGAGTGCCAGAAGACGGAGCTGGAGATGAGACTAATGACTGATGCGACTGTCAGTAAGGGAAAGATATCACACCATGATTTTCATTTATCCGTGTGTACTACTGACTGGGGTCTGTTCTTCACAGCATGCGCACATTAGATTACAGTAATATCGTCAGAATTGTAGGTTTGCAGAACATGACGCCGTTCTAGTCCTCCATTTCGCACCTCATACCTTGTTCCCCTCTCCAATCTACAAAGAAGCGATGGCTGAGTGTGTAAAACGCAAACTGCTGTACAGAGCTTCGCCATACTGATGTCTGTTGTTCAGTGTGGTGAAATGGTTCAAATGGCTCTGAGCACTATGGGACTTAACATCTATGGTCATCAGTCCCCTAGAACTTATAAATACTTAAACCTAACTAACCTAAGGACAGCACACAACACCCAGCCATCACGAGGCAGAGAAAATCCCTGACCCCGCCGGGAATCGAACCCGGGAACTCAGTGTGGTGAAAGTAGATTCACTTTCGTATGTATTTTAGCTGCTTTCATAGAGTTATTGACACACCGGTTCCCATCAGACCACCGAAGCTAAGCGCTGTCGGGTTTGGCTAACACTTGGGTGGGTCACCGTACGAGTCACCCGAGTGCTGTTGGCAAGCGGGGTGCACTCACCCCTTGTGAGGCCAACAGAGGAGCTACTTGACTGAGAATTAGCGGCATCGGTCAAGAAACCTGAATCTGACAACGGCCGGGACAACGCTGTGATGACCACATGTCCCTCCGTACCCGCATCCGGCTACACCTAAGGGCTGAGGATGACACGGCGGTCGGTCGATTTCGTTCGGCCTTCAACGCCTGTTAGAATGGTATTCTTATCGAGTTATTGACAGAAAAATGTGTCATTTCAGGTTAATATTTGCTTTATACACTGAAGAGTCAAAGAAACTGGTACACCTGCCTAACATGGTGTAGGGCCCCCACGAGCAAGCAGAATTGCCGCAACACGACGTGTCATGCACTCGACTAACGTCTGAAGTACTGCTGGAGGGAACTGACACTATGAATCCTGAGGAGCTGTCCATAAATCCGTAAGAGTACGAGTGGGAGGAGATCTCTGCTGAACAGCACGTTACAAGGCAACCCAAATATGATCAATGATGTTCATGTCTGTGGAGTTTGGTGGCCAGTGGAATTGTTTAATCTCAGAAGAGTGTTGCTAGGGCCACTCTGTAGTAATTATAAACGTGTGGGGTGTCGCATTGTCCGGCTGGATTTGCCCAAGTCCGTCGGAATGCACATTGGACATGAATGGATACAGGTCATCAGACAGGATGTTTACGTACATATCACTTGTCAGAGTCCTGTCTAGATATACCAGGAATCCTATATCACTCCAACTGCACACGCCACACACCATTATATAGATTCCCCCAGTTCAAACAGTCCCCTCCTGACCCACAGAGTCTATCGCTTCATGAGGTTGTCTCTTTACCCGTACACATCCATCCGCTCGATACAATTTGAAACGAGACTCGTCCGACCAGGCAACATTTTTCCAGTCATCAACAGTCCAATGTCGGTGTTGACGGGCCAGGTCAGGCGTAAAGCTTTGCGTTGTACAGTCATCAAAGGTGCACAAGTGCGCCTTCGGCTCAGAAAGCTCATATCGATGATGTTTCGTTGAATGGTTCTGACGCTGACACTTGTTGATGGTCCAGCACAGAAATCTGCAGCAAGTTGCGGAAGGGATGCACTTATGTCAAGCTGAACGATTCTCTTCAGTCGAAATTGCTCCCGTTCTTGCAGGATCTTCTTCCGGCTGCAGCGATGTCGGAGACTTGATGTTTTACCGGAGTAGTAGGTGGGTGTATAGGGAACACCCCCCTCTTCTAAGGTTAAATTCAACCATAATTTTATTTAGCTTTTAAGGCCCCATTTAACCTTAAAAAATTATTTTACTTATCTGTTGGATAATCGTGTTTAACCTTAAATCTTACCTTAAACGCATTTTATTTTTAAATCTTATTTAAGATTTTAACCAACCATACCCTGTCCAATGAGGTTTCTAAAAGTAAATTTTCTTTAAGGTGAAAACTAACCATAAAAATTTCTGGAGAATTGTGAAACAATTCATGGTTCAAAGTAACCTTAAAACGTAATCTAAAGTTATCATTAAGATCAACCATAAAAATAAAATGCGTTTAAGGTAAGATTTAAGGTTAAACACGATTATCCAACAGATAAGTAAAATAATTTTTTAAGGTTAAATGGGACCTTAAAAGCTAAATAAAATTATGGTTGAATTTAACCTTAGAAGAGGGGGATGTTCCCTATACACCCACCTACTACTTACCGGGTTCCTGATATTCACGGTACAGTCGTGAAATGGTCGTACGGGAAAATCCCCACGTCATCGCTACTTCGGAGATGCTGTGTCCTATCGCTCGTGCGCGGACTACGTTCAAATTCACTTAAATTTTGTTAACCTGCCATTGTAGCAGCATTAACCGATCTAACAACTGCGCCAGACTCTTGTTGTCTTCTGTAGACGTTGCCAACCGCAGCGCCTTATTCTGCCCGTTTAGATATCTCTGTATTTGAATACGCGTGCCTTTACCAGTTTCTTTGGCGCTTCAGTGTAGTTCAGACATGAAATCGAGGTACATGAACATGTATCTCTTCAGAGAACCAAGTAAAGATCAAAAAAGTTTTACCAAGGTGGTGTTAAACATATGACATAGAACAACTAGTCAGCGCGCAAGATACCGTCTCATTTAAGCTAAATGACAGTGATGTAAGAAGTTGTTTCAATTAGTGAAAATCCAGCAAACGAAACAGGTTCTGAGATATGTGAGTGGCTCTAAGGTATTTTAAGTAATAGATCCCGCATCATCGAGGGCGAATGTTCATGAAAGACAAGGGTATCATCAGCAATACCCCAGGAAAGTGTGATAGGACCGTTATAGGTATTTATATACATAAACTATCTGTCAGTTAAAGTAAGGAGCAATCTGAGACTGTTTCCTGATGATCCTGCAGTGTACAGGGAAGTGTCGTTCAGTGACTGTAAGATGATGCAGTATAGCTTGTTATTCTTATGTTCTGGGGTAGCTCAGATAAATGAATGATAGTTTCCACGGAAACAATTGTTCCATGAAAACATGCTGAACTCGCCCACGAACGTTTTGACTACAGCTCTGTAATGAGAGGAGTCGTAGCAGGAGCATCATACGAAATTTGTTGTGAATAATCCACTAAAACTCAGAAGGGATGATGTAATACTAAATTACAATACTAGCTTCATTACCTCTTACTACAGTTGAATCAAATTCAAATCGCTCTGAGCACTATGGGACTTAACTTCTGAGGTCATCAGTCCCCTCGAACTTAGAACTAATAAAACCTAACCAACCTAAGGACACCACACACATCCAAGCCCGAGGCAGGATTCGAACCTGCGACCGTAGCGGTCGCGCGGTTCCAGACTGTAGCGCCTGGAACCGCTCGGCCACCCCGGCCGGAATCAAATTCAGATAGAGATGATTAATGCTGTGACCAAAATTATGACCACTCACTCTGTGATAAAAACCGACAAAGACAGGAATCATAGGTAATATAAATGGATCCCTTTCAGTATCAGACATTTGTTAATTGTACCACTACGCGTTTCGATGGATCAGACCATCACCTAGGAGAGTAGAATTATGTGGTTAATTAATTGTAAAAATGATATATTTAAAAGAGAGCAAAAAATTTCATTATGAACATCTCTTTAGCTTTAAAATAATTGTCTTTGTTTACAAACATACTGTTCTCTTATAAGAAATAACCAGCGTATCTAGTTTTATCATTAAAAACATTTTTTTCCGCTGTATGAAGTCCTATGTAAAAAAAATTGGAAATTTGTTGTAAGGTCTTATGGGACCAAAATGATGAGATCATCGGTCCCTAAGCCTACACACTAATTAATCTAACTGAACCTAACTTACGCTAAGGACAATACAAACACCCATGCCCGAGGGAGGACTCGAACCCCCGACGGAGGGGTGCCGCGTGGACCGCGACAAGACGCCTTAGACTGCGCGGCATCGCCGCGCGGCAGTCCTATGTAAATGGTCAATATGCAATCATACTTTAATATAAGCTAATTTAATATCCTTTAAATGAACTTGTTCCACGTATTCAGCACACACTGGCCATATAAGCCATGGAGCATGCAGAGAAGTAGCTAACGCAAGTTAAATGAATTTGAAGAAGGAAATCTTAGAGAGAGGATCCAGGAGAATTTGCCTTAGTCTGGTGGGGTCAGAGCCTTGTAGAGACTAATTTCGTTTGCTGGTTAGAGTCCGCACGTGGATGGATTTCTTAGCGTCAGGTAGCAACCAGCTGTGTAAACATTTCGTTTATGACAAAAGTAGTGTGTCGTACGAGGGACGTTCAGTAATTATGCAATTCCTTTTTTTTGTCGAATAATTTCGGTTGAAAAAATACGGAATTTGTTGTGGGACATAGTGAAATTTTCCCGCTATAGCTCCTATAGTTCTATGAAGTTCCGATTGATAGCCGCGTTACACGTAGCCTCCAAAATGGCGTCTGTAACGGAGGTGCGTTCCAAGCAGAGAGCAGTCACTGAGTTTGTTTTGGCGGAAAACCGAACATATTTGTAGGCGCTTGCAGAATGTCTACGGAGACCTGGCAGTGAACAAAAGCATGGTGAGCAGTTGGATGAGGCGTCCGTCACCATCACAACGAGGTCGCACAGACCAGTCCGATCTTCCGTGGCCGGCCCGCCACATACAGCTATAACACCTGCAATGTCGGATCGCAATCAAACATCTCTCTGCTCAGCTGAACGTACATCTACGTCTACATTTACGTTTATACTCCGCAAGCCACCCAACGGTGTTTGGCGGAGGGCACTTTACGTACCATTGTCATTACCTCCCTTTCCTGTTCCAGTCGCGTATGGTATGCGGGAAGAACGACTGCCGGAAAGCCTCCGTGAGCGCTCAAATCTCTCTAATTTTACATTCGTGATCTCCTCGGGAGGTATAAGTAGTAGGAAGCAATATATTCGATACCTCATCCGGAAACGCTCCCTCTCGAAACCTGGCCAGCAAGCTACACCGCGATGCAGAGCGCCTCCCTTGCAGAGTGTGAGACTTGGGTTTGATAAGCATCTCCATAACGCTATCACGCTTACCAAATAACCCTGTGACGAAACGCGCCGCTCTTCTTTAGATCTTCTCTATCTCCTCCGTCAACCCGATCTGGTACGGATCCCACACTGATGAGCAATACTCAAGTATAGGTCGAACGAGTGTTTTGTAAGCCACCTCCTTTGTTGATGGACTACATTTTCTAAGGACTCTTCCAATTAATCTCAACCTGGCACCCGCCTTACCAACAATTACTTTTATATGATCATTCCACTTCAAATCGTTCCGTACTCATACTCCCAGATATTTTACAGAAGTAACTGCTACCAGTGTTTGTTCCTCTATCATATAATCATACAATAAAGGATCCTTCTTTCTGTGTATTTGCAATACATTACATTTGTCTATGTTAAGGGTCAGTTGCCACTCCCTGCCCCAAGTGCCTATCCGCTGCAGATCTTCCTGCATTTCGCTGCAATTTTCAAATACTGCAACTTCTCTGTATACTACAGAATCATCCGCGAAAAGCCGCATGGAACTTCCGACACTATTTACTAGGCCATTTATATATATTGTGAAAAGCAATGGTCCCATAACACTCCCCTGTGGCCCGGCAGAGGTTACGTATCTGTTGGTGGCGCTGGCACACTCGTCAATTAATTGGGGTAATCAAAGGTGTATGCCCCATAGGTTCTTCGCCGCCTAACAGGATATGATAAAGAACGTCTTTTTGGCCCAATGAAGGATTCACTCCGCAGGAGGCAGTACGCGGATGATGGGGAGGTTATTGATGTAGCAAAGCGATGGATCTGACGTGGACCCATGGAGTGGTACCATGCGAGCATACAGGTCCTACCAATAAGATGACAGATGGCTGTTGCTTTGAACTATGTTGAAAAATAGTTTTGTAGCAAAAGTAGTGGGGAATAGTACGATGTATTGGAATCCTGAATAAGACCAATCTGATTTAAGAAAAGAAAATACGCCACTGGCCATTAAAATTGCTACACCAAGAAGAAATTCTGATGATAAACTGGTATTCATTGGAAAAATATATTATACTAGAAATGACATGTGATTACATTTTTACGCAATGTGGGTGCATACATCCTGAGAAATCAGTACCCAGAACAACCACCTCTGGCCGCAATAACGGCCTTGATACACTTGGGCATTGAGTCAAACAGAGCTTGGATGGCGTGTACAGGTACAGCTGCCCATGCAGCTTCAACACGATACCACAGTTCATCAAGAGTAGTGACTGGTGTATTGTGACGAGCCAGTTGCTCGGCCACCATTGACCAGAAGTTTTCAATGGGTGAGAGATCTGGAGAATGTGCTGGCCAGGGTAGCAGTCGAACATTTTCTGTATCCAGATAGCCCCTTACAGGACCTGCAACATGCGGTCGTGCATTATCCTGCTGAAATGTAGGGTTTCGCAGGGATCGAATGAAGGGTAGAGCCAAGGGCCGTAACACATCTGAAATGTAACGTCCACTGTTCAAAGTGCCGTCATTGTGAACAAGAGGTGCCCGAGACGTGTAATCAATGCCACCCCATACCATCACGCCGGGTGATACGCCAGTATGGCGATGACGAATACACGCTTCCAACGTGCGTTCACCGCGATGTTGCCAAGCACGGATGCGACCATCATGATGCTGTAAACAGAACTTGGATTCATCCGAAAATATGACGTTTTGTCATTCGTGCACCCAGCAGCAGCAATGGTCTCCGAGCTGGTAGTCTATGCTGCTACAAACTTCGTGGAACTGTTCGTGCAGATGGTTGTTGTCTTGCAAACGTCCCCATCTGTTGACTCAGGGATCGAGACGTGGCTGCACGATCCGCTACAGCCATGCGGATAAGATGCGTGTCATCTCGACTGCTAGTGATACGAGGCCGTTGGGATCCAGCACGGCGCTCCGTATTACCCTACTGAACCCAGCGATTCCATATTCTGCTGATAGTCATTGGATCTCGATCAACGCGAGCAGCAATCCCGACAGGCTACAATCCTACCTTTATCAAAGTCGGAAACGTGATGGTACGCATTTCTCCTCCTTACACGAGGTATCACAACAACGTTCACGAGGCAACACCGATATGAGAAAGCGGTTGGAAACTTTCCTCATGTCAGCACGTTGTAGGTGTCGCCACCAGCACCAACCTTGTGTAAATGCTCTGAAAAACTTATCATTTGCATATCACAGCATCTTCTTCTGTCGGTTAAATTTCGCGTCTGTAGCACGACATCTTCGTGGTGTAGCAATTTTAATGGCCAGTATTGTAGGTTGCATTACTTATTGAACGTCCCTCGTAACATCAGCACACGCAACGTCTCCAAGAATTGTCGTAAAACGGCACAAAAAACGGCAATTTGAGGTTAGCGTATGCAAGCAGCCCGCCGAGCATACTTTTGTTTTATAGCGGATCGGAAATGAGCGGGCAACCGGGAGGTGGGTTTACGGGCGTGGCGGGCAGCGAAGCAGCGCGGGGCGCGCACGCGTGGCGGCGGCCGGCGCGGCCTGCATGCGGCAGCCCTCATCCGTTCAGGTCCAGCTGGCGCGGTGTGAAGGCGCTGCCGGACCGTTCACACATACACCCCCGCTACCTGCTGCACGTGCAGCGCTTGCTACGCCGGGGCAACGTCCCTAATATTCCGCACAGCGAGAATGCAAACTGCCTGGCTCCGTCTCCGTGACGGAAGCCCCTAAACAGTGTTCGCGCGCGTGCGAGATCGAGCAGTTCGATTCCCTACAGGTTAGGATCGTTGACAGCGCACAGACTGTGATCGGAAGATAGCGTAGCCGAGTCTTACATTAAGACTGAAGCATTGTTTGCGTGACGCCCACAGTTTTACTAGAAAATTTCTCTGTTTAACAAAAGTTTACTTATTTTTCTAAATATTCGCTCTTAAATCAGTGCAGTCTTCAGTTATTTTTCAGTGAGTGGGTTCCATTGACGTAGTGCGATTCTCGACAGTCTGCAAAATATCCCCATATAGAGTTGTGAGACTACTGTAAACTACCGTTGACTACCAAAAAATGTTCAAATGTGTGTGAAATCTTATGGGACTTAACTGCTAAGGTCATCAGTCCCTAAGCTTACACTCATGCCCGAGGGAGGACTCTAACCTCCGCCGGGACCAGCCGCACAGTCCATGACTGCAGCGCGTTAGACCGCTCGGCTAATCCCGCGTGGCGTAGACTACCACAAATAAGCGTACACTACGCTAGTTTTCCTAGTAACTTCGCTCAGTTTAGGCTATACCCGTTTTACTATACTTTAAGTGTGCTGCATACCTATTGGGCGTTATCTCATTAACGATCCCTGTCTATGTATGTGATCCGCGTCTTACCAGTTTCCTCATAAAAGCGGAAGAGGTGAACTGTCTAGAAACTGAATGGTTGTAGAACCTACAGAACATTTTTGTTCTACATAGTTATCCTCCAGTGTGTTTCTTAAGAATAAACAGCATTTGCAGAAAAACTGGAATTGTCAATATTTAATTCAGGTTTTATTCACGAATTGTTGATTTGAAACGTGAAAAAAGAAATGTTGTAGTAAATATATAAAAATAAATAAATCTATATCATATAGAGCCGGAAAACGCAATTTCCTCAACAAAAAGATAATTAAAAACCCGCAAAACAAAAATATATCAATCATCGCTACAGTACTTGTCGAACTTATATAACACATATTTCTGTTATTAACATACAAATTTCGCCTTTACCAATAATAACAGAAACCTTTTTCCTTTGACTATTATGTAGAACATTCTATTGAGTACAAAAGAACAACAGTAATTAAATAGCATATACTTTTTATGTTTGTGCATGTAAACTATACTTGCATCAAAAGTAATTGCTTTGGTTACATATAAGAGCAGAAGGTGCGCGATTAACTAATTTTTATTATCTATAAAATGCAATTTATATTCTGTAAGGATATAAAATACACAAAGGACTAACACTGAATGATGAGCGATTCTAATTATGTGCAAAACAAAGAAACAGAGTGAAGTCTTCGGCTCCCATTTTCTCTCTTACACATTCATTTATGTTTCCTTTTCTGCCAATACTACGGGTAATCTTACCATTTACTGCGTCATTTATATAATGTACGAAAACTACTAAACCACAGTTTGGTAGAGCGAAGCTCTATCCATGTACGATGGTCATAACGTTCTCACTGGACTTAATTTTCCAGCGAAAAGTTTCTTCAGATATCAGAGTAAGTGGAAGCCGGAAGATATCAAGTCAGTGAATTGGGTAGGTGCTCCAAAAAATCGTACTTCAAATCCCTCAATATCTCCATTGTCAAATACTGTTCGTGGGTGGATGCTATGTCCATTTGAAGTATAATGTTTTCTTTCGCTATGTTTTCAAAAATGTTCACGTGTGGTTGAAATATTATGAGGCTTAACTGCTAAGGTCATCAGTCCTTAAGCTTACACACTACTTAACCTAAATTATCCTAAGGACAAACACACACGCCCTTGCCCGAGGGAGGACTCGAACCTCCGCTGGGACCGCTATGTTTTCATACCCAGTTGGTTGGAAAGACTTGCACGCTATTCGCGTCAAAAACGAGAAACTCTTGAAACCATTTAACCTTCCTGAAAATATTGGTTAATAATTTAGACATTTTTTGGGGTTGCATGTTTGCAAGAACCCTTTCACTGCCACAACTGCTGTTTCCTTTTGGCGTGAAGTGGTCCATCATCTGCGCTGTAGAAGCACGTGGTCAGTTGTATTCTTTTTACAGCAGTCCAAAGTTTGTCGTTACGTTCTTTTCGTAACTGATCTTGATCAGCATTCAAGAAATTCATCACCCATTTCATAAATCTAATTAATTCTCGTTGTAAAATACATCACAGTATTTCTCCAGGTATCTCTGTCGTTTGAGGTGTTACTGCTTTTGTCAAGGATCTGTCTGCAATGCGAACTCTCCCATGTTTCCATTTGTGGCTGCAGTCCTGAAACATCTTGCAGTGAATCATCTCCAAGCAGTGCTTGAATTCTGTCCCCTACTTCATCACTGTTGAAAATGAAGGAGCAGACTCGTTATAGTCCCTCATAAATTTCTGATGAATTTCTGTCGTCTAGTTTCAAAAGTCATTTAATCCCAAATATCCACCCCCCCCCCCCCATTAAAGTTGACATTTCACTAATGTAATTACGTTAAATGTACCACTATAATCTAAACTAAATTTTATTTGTATCATTGCCATCTCTGTGTGTAGCCGAAAAATTTACCCTTTACCCTCGTAAATAGATCTTGACGGGTTTGCTGAATGAGAAATACACTGCGCAACAAAACTACAGGAACTCTTTTTCGAAACCCCGTAATTGTCTCCCATTGCGACGCCTAAGTTTGAAATTTGGCTCAAAATGGTTCAAATGGCTCTGCGCACTATGGGACTTAACTGCTGAGGTCATCAGTCCCCTAGCACTTAGAACTACTGAAACCTAACTAACCTAAGGACATCACACACATCCATGCCCGAGGCAGGATTCGAACCTGCGACCGTAGCGGTCGCGCAGTTCCAGACTGTAGCGCCTAGATCCGCTTGGCCACTCCGGCCGGCTTGGCTCAAAGGTGTCTGCAACATTCCTCTGTAATGATGCAAAATCGTGGCTCCCTGTGTCGTCACCTCTGACTCGGCGATGCGTCAAACAGTAAGGTGTCGGCACATGCGGAAAATGTTCACTGCTCAGAACTTCATGTGAGCTGCAAGGTGTGTTAATGATGTCCCACTGACACGAAATTTCCCCAAAATACTTTCCAGTGCTTCCATGGACGTGTCACACAATGAGAAGATCGTCGCAGCGTCTCTTAGTCACATTTCACCCCTTTTTTTGACGTGACACCCTGCGGGAAATCACGTGCTTTTCTTACGAGTGGCTAAAGAAAACATTTCAGACACGTTAATGAAACCATCCGTTTCCCTGCGGCAGTGATTCCTACACATTTCGCGCTCGAACCCTACAGTTCGCAATGCGACAACCAACAGAAAGATGTTCTTGAAAACATTTGACACTACTTACACCCTCGGATGTTTCAACCCCTCTCTAATGACATTTTGTGGCTGCATCCCCATTGAACGTGATCGCACCCCTTTGGAGTGCAGCGCGACCGCAATTATTGCTCTCATGCTCAGGTTGGAACCACTAAGTACCGTTCAGAACCATTCTACGAAATCTGAACTTGATCTGAAACACCAACGGGTGCTTATGCTTTTTCAGCCTTCCTGTTTTCCGCTTTCCTGTGGCGTGATCACGCGGGTGTGCAACTTTAACATGGACGTGAATAAAACGGCACAGGTTCCCTCTGAGAACCCCCCAACCCCAGTTCGGCAACATCCTCGGTGCCACAATCGCAACTTTATTGAGCACGTTACAAATGTACCTGCTAGAAACTTTGTTGCCATTTCAGCCTGGCGAATGCTCTATGACCTGAGGGCAGGCAAACCGCACCCAAGTGATTGATAAGTGTTTGCCTAACTTTCAAGCACTATAACAGCGTTTGTGGCACCGACGGTGTTTGCCGTACTGGGTGGTCCTAGAGGGACCATTGGCTGTTTTAGGGAATAATCAAGGGTACCTTGTTTGTTCCACCTTCACCAGCCTCTTTATCAGAACTCAGAACTACAATCTACCTCTCAGCTGAACAAGTCGTGCCTGACATACTGCAGCAAATTTGGTAAGAAATAAACTTCAGGTGGGATGTGTGCCACATAAGCAATGGAAGTCACTTTTAACCTGTTTAGGAATATGGTAAAAAACTTAACATATTTTTCTATAAAACGACACGAAAGTCATATCTGTAGGTTAAATGAGTGAACCAATATGAGTTTTCAAAATTCTAAAATTCGTTTTGATCCATCGTCTAGATCACCTGAGTACCAATATTGCACGTTCATATAGATAGGTGGCGCGGTACGAGTACGTCGAAACACAAGTATCGGCCTTCTATCACTAACTAACCACACAGAGGTCTGCTGACAAATTATAGTGTCCGACAGCTGGTGTAAAAGAGGGAGAGAGTCGTATTCTGTCGTGTCCCCACGACATGCACCTCAACAGGTGTCCAACAAGATACAGTAGCAGGATCTATAGATAGCTTCTTAAGATACAGAAGCTGTTGTTGGAATGGAAGTCTACATTAAGTGCAAACACTTTCAAAGCACAAAGATACGTTCTCTGATGTTGTGAGATAATGGCTGTGGAAATTGCAACGATCATTGAAGAAATTCCTCTGACTCAATTACACGTTTTTGTAAGTGTGTTGCTTAGAGACCACTGAATGGAGCCCAGTTAATCCACTGGGGGCTGAACCGCGCAATAACTCTGGGTTAGATATGGGGTGGCGGTGAGGTGAGTGGACTGCTGTGGCCTGTTGTGGGGTTGTGAACCACTGAGGGCTACGGCAGGACGAAACCTCTCCATCTTTTTTAGGTCCCCGGTTCAATACACAATACACAATGGGATTTGACTACCTCTGGGAGCAATACAGATCTCACAGAGACGGGGTATTATGCGAATGATATCACCAATCTCATGTTGAGGCAACAACGCCATTCTTCCTGCTGAGCTGCTCGCAAGTCTTGGAGAGTGGCTGGTGGATGATGACGTGATGCAACCTCTCACCCTTGTGCATCCCAGACATGCTCCATAGCATTCAAACAGGAAGAGCAAGCAGGTTACGCCATGAGTGCAATACCTTCCGTTTCCAAGAAAACATCAACCACGAGATCGAGCATTACCGTTCATCAGTACAAAGTCTGAGTCCCCAGCACGTCGCAACAATCCCAAGTGATGTCTCAAGATCTCACCACGATACCTGACAGCAGTTAAAACTTGCCGATTCATCCGTACAATTTCACGAAGGGGAGTCAGAGTGGTGAAAATAATCCCTGCCCACACCATTAGGCAATCTCCTCGATGTCGGTCTCTGGCACGTTGACGACTCCACTCTAGACGTTCCCTTCTGTGAAGGCAGGTGAGAGGTAGACACACACAGCAAGTCTCCGGTAATAAAGGCCACGCTACCAAAGTCTTCTGTACATCATTCGTTTCGATAGGACACGTCTAGTGGCTTTCTGATGTCACACGAGGTCGGTCCTGCTCTGGTCTACGGGATACAGTTTCGGTCTTTATGAACGGTCATCACATCCGAGAAACAACAGAATGACTGACATTAAGCCATCAAACTACATCAGTCTGCGACTGCCCTGCTTTCATTCTTCCCACGGTCCCCAAACGCAGAGAGTCCGGCAGGCGTCTTCTCTGTGCCTTACTACACTATCTGTGGCTGTGTACACGGCAATTGTGGATGTGGGACCACCCGGCAAACACTCCCCCGTTTGATAGGTGCCCTAACGTCGGCGTGGTTATCCGTTGACCGAAATGTCATATTCCGTGCAAAATAAGGTCGTACGGACGTATGTTGACAGTTTGTATGATTATATAGTGAATTAGACACAGGACAGGGAAGTAGCGGGCTGCTGCTTTAATTTTGGACACCTTTGTACTAGTGTTTAATAATCTCTATCATCTGACTGCATAGCCTATCGTAGTATCCGCTTGTGGCAGCCGGGACCTGAGGGTTCTTTATTGAGTCATCAGTCTTCTGACTGGTTTGTTTCACGTGGCCCGTCACGAATTCCTCTCCTGTGCCAACCTCTTTATCTACTTGCAAGCTACGTCCCCAAGTATCTGCTGGATGTATTCCAATTTCTGTCTTCGTCTCGCGATGTCTTAATAAATGTTCTAGCATACTACCCCTTTTTCTTGTCGGTGTTTTTTATATATTCCTTCCTCGCCAATTCTCAGGAGAACCTCTTCATTGCGTACATTATTAGTCCACTTAATTTTCAACATTCTTCTATAGCATCACATCTCAATTGCTTCGGTTTTCTTCTCTTCCAATTTTTCCATAGTCCACGTTTCACTACCATACAGCTCTGTGCTCAGAACGTACATTCTCACAAATTTCTGCCTCAAATTAAGGCCTATGTTTGGTGATAATAGACATTTATTGGCCAGCAATGCCCTTTCTGCCAGTTCTAGTGTGCTTTTGATGTCGTCCTTACTCCGTCCATCACGAATGATTTTGCTGCCTAGGTAGCAGTATTCCTTATCTTCTTTTACTATGTGATTACCAATTTTGATGTTAACTTTCTCACTGTTGTGATTTCACCTGCTTCTCAGTACTTTCGTCTTTCTTCTGTTTACGTGTTGAGTCTTATCAAATCGAAACTGGTCGTCTCCTGGCTGCAAATCATGTTCCAAAACAGATGATAAATTTGTTTCTTCTTTTCTATGCTTGCCCTTGTGTTAATTAGGTCGTTGTCTCACCGTTATTTTTACAGAAATTACGTACACGTTTTCACTGCTCCACGGTATCCAGTGAATTCCTGCTTTTTCCAACGTTTTTAAAGCACTCTTCACCGACAGTAGATAGCCCTGCAATTTTCGCGTGGGTTTATAAACTATAACCATACTCCATTTCTTCAAGATCTTCACCATGTTTTAAGCAACTTTTTTAATGAACCTTGGATTTTGCTGACGTGTGTGCACCAGTATGATCATAATATGGGGTCTTATGCGCTTTTTATTTGTGCAGACGACTGATCAGTCTTCAGCGACGTATTGTTGCGATATTCCCAACTCTCAAATGTGAAGATTTTGAGCTCGTATCGTCAAAGTACAACTCACGTGAATAATAAACGACGCACGTGTATTTCACACAATAAACCGCAGTGATATTCCAATAATGTCACAGGCAGCGAAAATCCTTGCTAGAAGATACTCTGTTTCAACCAGTGTCCCGTAAACGAGACGTTTCAGATTATTCTGCAAGAAGAAATAATGTGGGATGAGATCAGATAATGGAGCAGGTTCCAAAATCTCTCCACTTTTCAAGGAAAGACTGACGCAAGTGTGCAATATCAGCTGGTGCTCCGTTATGTTAAAACAACATACGTTTTCAACGAACAAGCGGGATATCTTGCTAAAACGCGGGCAGTATGACTCTCAGAATTTAGAATTTTTCTGAACCATTGTCAAATTCTCACACATTGAAACAAACAACTGAAATAATATAATTAATAACACATTCATATCCCACTCCTTCTCATCCTCCTCTGGCATAAACATTCTTTGAGAACTGCACATTGAAATTTAAAAATATTAAGTTCTTAGTATTCACATTAAAGCCTAATAATAAATCACTCATGTGTATTTCACATGAAAAACCGAATTTACATGCTGTTCCCAAATAATAATAATTTACGTCTATATTATATTGTTGTCAATGATGATAAGATTCGATCAGTGCCTCATGGGAAAACTAATTGCATCAACATTGTAACCTTTCATTTCACCGTTTCGGCGTAGTATGAAGCAACAGTGAGTATATGTTAAGGATTGTGTAAGGTATCTGTGTTAGCGCACTCACATGTCACTCAAAGCCGAGTCTGCAAAACTGCATATTATTTCCATTCGCTTGCGCGCAAGGATCATTGGTACAGCACAATACTACACTGAAGTATAGTTATGTTATAATCTAATGCGAGTTTTCAAGATGAAATTTACCTCCGAATATAATTTAAAAGTCATATACAGTATTTGATATACACCAGGTGCCCCTCTAAGAGCCGTCAGGTGATTATTCTCTGATATTTCAGCAGATATTTGCAATTTCGTTTAAGTAATGTGTAGCCGAAGACAGCCTAAATAAATACTGATCATCACGTCTTTCATGTGACGTCCATTGTTGACGGAAAGCGCCGGTTTGTTTCCCATTACAAATAAAATTATTTTTAAAGCGGAATTTTACGTGCCCATTCAATAGAGCGGTTCAAAATTAGTATAGTGCGATAATTTTTATCTATATTCATTAACAGGGGCACTAAAAGCGAAGAATAAGCAGTATTCCAGCAGCGACTGACCAGCACTGCTTCATGGCGATAGCAGTCATCGTGGGCCAGAGCGGTGCCGTCTCTGCTGGCGTACTGGTTATTCTTCTAGTTCTTATGCCCCTTTTAGTAAAGATGTATGAAACGAATAACGCAGTAGACTATTTTGTTTGTAACGCGAAACGAACCGACGCTTTCTGTTGACACTGGACGCCGCATAAAGGATGTGACGACCAGTATTTGTTTCAGCTGACTTCAGATAGTTATTGCAAAAGAGAAATTGCAAACATCTGCCAGGCCACAAGAGAAAATGCACCTGACGATTTTCACGAGGAACGCTATGCGTAATGTGAGAGAGCGTCAAACGCGAAAAGATATTCTCGGCCCGTAGCTAGTGAGTTGCAGACCAAGAATCACTGCAAGCACGGGTTAATCCACTTTTATTTACGCTTCATCTGCAATTAATTATCAATTTTTTGTTATTCAAGTTTTGATTACATAATTCTACATTATTACTTAATGCATATCTTTACGTGCACAGAAAACCGTTTGCCTGGTTATAGCTTCCAGAATGGATTTCGTGTTTTAGCATGTTACAGTTTCCATCGTAACTAAAAGAACTGAAAAAAAAAAAATAATTGTGCAATTGACGACTGAATTTTATTCTGAAATTTTGGAATTTCACTCAAGCTTATCCCTGTGTCTCTGGCGAACATCTGCATAAATCAGTACTTCCATTCTGAAAAAAACTTGTATTTTTATACAGAAAAGGTAATAAAAATAATTATGATTTAAAATTAACACTTGAGATTTCGTATGACACTCTGTTTCTTTAAGGAGAAGCAATGGAGCACACCGTAATGTCTGAAGACGCAGCTACCATTTCATATAAAATCGATGAGTACTTTTATAAATGTCTAAAATTGTGTCTTTGGATCAGGTATCGCTCTCCTAAAGAAATGGACATTGTGTAGTGTCGTGATTAAGCATGCTGCAGTTCGATAGCCTTTTATTTCCTTTCCAAAGAAAGTTTTTCTCAAGAGGCCGCGTCGCTACACACTATTGATAATGAATCGACATATTTGACAAATGTCGACCCGCCAGGTTAGCCGAGGGCGGTAATGTGCTACTTCCTGGACTCGGCTAGGCGCGGTACCCCCGGATCGAATCCGCCCGGTAACTTAACGGCGAGGGCCGGTGTACTGGCCACCCTGGATGTGGTTTTTAAGCGGTTTTCCACATCCCACTAGGTGAATACCTGGCTGGGCCCCACGTCCCGCCTTAATTACACGAATCGCAGACATTTGAAAAACGTTCGCACTATTTCATAGCTTACACTTGATGCAGACGGCTGGGGTACACCACTTCCGTCCTAGAGGGTACAGGGTGGCGACAGGAAGGGCATCTGGCCACCTTCTGACACTAACAATGCCAAATCCATAGTAAGGAGGCTGACCCTGCGTTGGAGTGGGACAAAGGCCCACGGAAATGATGATGATATTTGACAAATGTACTGTGCTAAAGTATTTAAGTTACCATAAGGAATATCACACTTCATTCAAACATCATAAATAGGAACACATAACATCAGTCACAGTAAACAAACTGTCACTCAATAAGGCGACTCAGGACAACTTTTTTCTATGTGCTGTCGTCAGTGATATAATTCCACTCACTGTCTACATGCTATATTGTGACGTTGTGTTGCAAATGGAACATCGTCAATTACCTATAAGGAAATGAAACCACTTTTACGAAGACAGTTATGGACAGTCTGGTTTAATATTCTCGTCATGTTACTGTCTGTCTCAACCAATAGAGACTGAGGAGTTGGTAAGATGCAGGACTCGTACTCGAATAGGCTGGGGTTCATTTCCCGTGACGGCCATGTTGATTTAAGTTTTGTATAGTTTCCGTTAATTCCGCTAACAGCTTAAAGCGATTTTTTTAATTTTTAATTTTTATTTTTTTATTTTTAGAAATGTGACCTGTCTACTTAACCGTCTGTACTGACCTTCTCATCGATAGGCCTCTAAACCTTAATCATCAATCGTCACGCTTGCATCTTGAACTCATTCGTCACCTTAGTTGGCGCAAGTAACTAGTGGATGGGCAGATATCTATTAGGAACATTACGTATGTAGGTTGTGGACAGTTGGGAATGTGGGTCTCACGGGAAGCGTGCAAGGGATAAGTTCCTACAGTCGCGCTATTCACCTGTGTCATCGGTCGCTCAGATGGATAGAGCGTCTGCCATGTAAGCAGGAGATCCAGGGTTCGGCACACATTTTCAGCTGTCTCCATCGAGGTATATCAACAACACCCGTCGGCAGCTGAGGGTTTCAATTAATTATCATTCATTCTGCCGTTTATGCGTACAGTCTGTGAGAAAATATTGTCTCTTACTTCAGTTACTCACGAACGACATTCCCTTGGCCCTGTTCATCTGAGAGTACACTCCATTTTTGGATAGTGATTCCACAGCCGTTAATTTATGCATTAGGACCAGCCAGGCATTTACTAGTTTACGTTGTGGTTAACAGACTTCTACCTTGCCAATTGCTCACAGTGCCATAATTTCTGACAAATTACGAGTATCTTGCTGAAGCATTGCACCACCTTTACTCGTTGCCCGAACGTCGACGTCTCCAGTAGGTCATTGGCAATGCACCCCATATTTAGTCAGACGTCTAAATGGAATCTCTAGATTAGCGGAGTGGTCACTGATATATTCCTGTAGTATTACGAACTGTCTCCGAAGGAACTACTTCCGTGGGATGAATCAGACTGTGTTGTTTAAATCTGTAATTGATGAAGTTAATATATTTACACTGAGCCGAGTAATGAGACCATTCTTCATAAGGCCAGGTATTTCTCAATGAAAAGTGACACAACTGAACGAGCTGGAGTCACCATTTGGTGTCAAATTTTGTAACTCATTAAGAGCTTCGTTATCAGGACTACGTACATTGATATACCAGACATCGACGTCGTAGATTTCGGGACCTATCTGTCTTAGGTTTCCATCAGAGAAGGAAGCGATGTTTGTCGGCTGTGTCCTGCACTGACGCCGCCACCGAATACGAATCTGGGCCTGATTATAAGTCGCGACGTGCCGTCTGGGACGTGCTCCCAATGCCGTTCCACTTCCTCGTGCTGTCACAGCGGGCAGCGGCCAGCGACCGCGGCATCTGCTATGTCCTGCACGTTGCCATGGTCCTGCGGCTGCCCCGATCATCCGCCCCTAACGGTCCGGCCCCGTCCTCATAAGATGCGCTCTCCACTGCTACACGTAAAACACGAGGAATGGACTGAAGTACTGCGACCCCCAGGACCTCGGGGTACAAAACAGTTAACTTCCAGCCACTGGGGAATAGCCACGAAGGCTCTGAAGAGTCCACAATCGACAGTTCAGAGGCACAAAATTAAATCTAGAATATATGAATTTTATGCTGTTCCCGTGTGGTCTTTTCGCTGAGGAATATGTCCCCACTACCGCTATGGATATATTAATTATGACCGGGAAGACACTATCCAACGATTGACCACGAGCCAAATATACGCACTGATGAACGAAAACATTATGACCACTATCTTAATAGCTTGTTTATCCGTCTTTGGAACGAAATACATCACTGATTCTGCGTATCAGGGATCCGACAATTTTCTGGTAGGTTTGCGGCGGATGTGGAATTAGGTGTCAACGCCCGTGTCATGGAATTCGCGTAAATAACCGGCCTCTGATTTGCGTAAATGGTGAAGACACCCGATAGCGACCCAGATGGGTTCCACAGAATTTACATCAGGCGAATTTGGTCGCTGGGACATCAGCGTGAGTTCACTATAATGCTCCCCAAATCACTGTATCACGTTTAGGGCTCCGGCACAGGGACACGCCGTCATCAGCTCGATGACGACGTTTGTGGAGACGACCATTGACCTAATATAGCAAAAATGTGATTTACCCAAAGAGCCGACACGTTTCCATTGATTGACGGACAAGTCCCGATGATCCCGTAACAACTGAAATCGTAATTGACGATGTCGTTGGGTCAACATGTGAACCCGATGTGGTAGTCTGCTGCGGAGCTCCATATTCAACAATGTATGAAGAATGCTGTGCTCCGAAACAATTGTGCATGTACCACCATTGTGTTCTTTCGGTAGAGTTGCCACAGACGACCATCTATCCTACATTACACAGCAGAAAAGTCTCTGAAACCCACGTTATCTGAAGAGTCGTGGACGTCCAACTATTTAGCGCCTAATGGTAGTTTCATTGTCCTACCTTATTCAGTAGATGCTCACGACAGTAGCACGTGAAAATTCGATCAGCTTCGCCGTTTTCGATATACTCGTTCACAGGTTCTACGTAATAGTAATTTTCCGTTTGTCAGAGTCGCTTATGTCAATGGATTTCTCCATTTGGAGCCAATATCTTCGCTAGAGTGATCCTGCGTCCATGTCTGCTCTGCTTACAAACTTTTGTTACCGCGTCATTTGCCCGCAGCACTGCCAGGCGGCATCCAGCGTCGAGATCGGCAATGGTCATAGTGTTTTAGTTCATCAGTGTTAATACTATACAGACGCGAGATGAACTCTTTGGAACAAAGGTTTGCTTTGCTCCAACCTGTAACTGTTCTACTAAAATTTTCGATGACGTTAGTAGTGAGGCGGAAAACTACAGGGTAGCAAAAACAAAAGAGGTCCGATAAACAATATACAGAAAATTCACTCGTTTGTACAGAATACAAAGTAGTAAATTATTATTATGAAAAACAACGTACTGAACATTCAATAGGTCAAAGCTCATAAGAGATGCTGAAAATGTTCACCATAAACTTCGATACACAACTCAGCACGTACTAGCATGTTTCTGGAAACTTTTGCCAATTCATTTGGTGTGATTTTCGCACTCTCATTGCGAATGTTTCTTTTTCAATTCATCAGTTGTATGCGGGCTGTTACTGTAGACTTACCCTTTAAATTAGCCCACAAATAAAGATCGCAGGTAGACAGATGGGGCAATCTGGGAGGCCATAAACATGCGGAAAATGTAATTTTTTTCTCCGAAAGCATCATGGACGTATGGCATTGAAAACCGTGAAAGTACACGCCGTAGCGCCATCTTAGTGGAAAAATGCATACTCTCGTTCTTCTTCCATTAGCTGCGATGTGAATGGGTGCAACAACTTCGTTACATACACTTGAAAGTTTACGGTGTTCTTAAAGAAAACAGGGCCAAGAATTCGTTGGACCTCAACTGCACACCAAACGCCTACTTTCAAATCATGCAGGGGCACCTCAACCCGTTACCTGGGATTGTCTGTTGATCACCAGGGTGTGTTTTGAGAATTTACGTACCCGCTGAGGTAAAACCATGCTTCGTCTGAGTTGAAGTAAAGATCTGGATCCGTGAGTAACCATTAGTAGTGTTGTCATTGTGCGTAATCACTAATTTTTAATGCTTGCATCACTCTTACTTTGTACGCTCACATATGTAACAGCTTCAACATATTTGGAATGACGTTCGTTTGATGTTTATTTGGGAGGATAGACGTCTAGTTGATTTCCGTGGACTTCTTAGCATAGTCTCGTTAACACCTTCAATATTTCCCGGTGAAAAGAAATTCCTTTACACGGGTTTTCTTTACGTTTGGCGTTAGCGACTGAACCTGTTAATCTAAATTTGGTTATCAATATCTGCACAACACTTTTTGCAGGAGCGGCTGTGTCTGGGTATTTTGTCGCGAATCTTTCATTTAACGTTCTAAACGATTTACGTCCAAAAACTGTTTCGACGATAAACACTCTTTGTTCGATCGAAAAAGGCATTCTGCAGAACTGTACTCACAAGCTTCTAACTGACAGACAACGCAGCACTGATCGCTAAAGCGCAGTTCGACGTCACGTGACCCCGCTCGAGCGACGTCCTACTGTTGAGAAATAACACTCAAACAGTTTCAGATATCACGTTCAATGTAACACGGGGCCTCTTCTGTCTTGGCTATCCTATATAAACCCTGCAGTTTACTTACCGCAAACTACGAAAGGATTCCAGAATGAGATTTTCACTCTGCAGCGGAGTGTGCGCTGATATGAAACTTCCTGGCAGATTAAAACTGTGTGCCCGACCGTGTGTGGCTTAGCCATGTCTCCGCAGTATCCTTTCTTTCAGGAGTGCTAGTTCTGCAAGGTTCGCAGAAGAGCTTCTGTAAAGTTTGGAAGGTAGGAGACGGATACTGGCAGAAGTAAAGCTGTGAGTACCGGACGTGAGTCGTGCTTCGGCAGCTCAGTTGGTAGAGCACTTGCCCGCGAAAGGCAAAGGTCCCGAGTTCGAGTCTCGGTCGGGCACACAGTTTTAATCTGCCAGGAAGTTTCATACGAAAGGATTATCCATCCTGTGGTTAACGAAACGAAATGGAGAATGTATACATTTTATTCACTCCGTTTGGTGTCTTTTCCTGTATACAGTACATTGCAAGTACTGACTGCTTTTCATTATCCATAGCGAAGGACTTACAAGAGTTACTTTCTAAAATAATCAGCAGTAGCTTGGCGTAAAAATTTCTTCACTAGAAACTGTTTTGGTGAAGGGATACTTACGCCATAAATAAACCCATTTTTACAATCATTTCAAAAGTCAGAGAATCTCTAGTGATACAAACTCTCGAAATCACAATTTTACGATATACACACAGTGTAGGGAAAGAAAGGAAGATGTAAATGAAGTGGGAACCATATTCAAACGTTTTCCGTCGGAAGGAAGAAAGGTAGTTAGAGTTAAGCGTCTCGATTAGTGTTAAACGTCCGGCCACCGAGCTTATCACAGACAATATATTTTGTGAAGAAACAGTCACTGAATTCGCCTTAAACGAGTGTGGAAAACGACGGAAAATTTGGATTTCTATGACCATACGGCGCCATGCACCCGAAGTCCAGTGTCTTAACCAGTGCATCATCTAGCTCGATCGCTCCTCGATTTTTCACACTCCCACAGTACTTCAGAGTACCGTGCAAACACAAGGGCTACAATTAACATCATAGGTAGTGACGACAGTCTTCCTATGTGCCTGCGCGCACTCAGTTTTTCAGTTTCTCAGATTTCGGGTTCAAAGCTCTGGATGTATTTCTAGTGCACAATTCTAACTATTCTCTGAGTTTAAATTTATTTAGGCTATATTTTCTGGATGAATTAGTTTTCACATACGTTAGTATCTTGATATTTCGCATTTAAAACGCATATTTAAATATCGACTGTGGTATATTGGTCTCAAGTGTCCTCTAATATAGGAGACTATAATATCTTATGCTACTGAATTATTTACCTGGTTTCTTAATCTTGCAGACGATAGACTGTCGCCACCCCATGACATGTGAACCATCTTACCGAGCCAGCTATGGGGTGGCCAACTGTCTAACATGCGTCTTTTTCACATACACTAAAGAGTCAAAGAAATTGGTACACCTCCGAAATATCGTTTAAGGCCCCCTCGAGCACACAGAAGTGCCGCGACACGACGTGGCATGGACTCGACTAATGTCTGAAGTAGTGTTGGAGGGAAATGACGCCATCAATAATAATGTTCATGTCTGTGGAGTTTGGTGGCCAGCGGACGTGTTTAAACTCTGAAGAGTGTTCCTGGAGTCGCTCTGTAGCAGTTTTGGATGTGTGAGGTGTCGAATTGTCCTGCTGGAATTACCCAAGTCCGTCGGAATGCACAACAGACATGATTGGGTGCAGATGATCAGATAGGATGCTTACGTACGTGTCTCCTGTCAGAGTCGTATCTAGACGTATCAGGGGTCCCATACCACTCCAACTGCAAACGCCCCACACCATTACAGAGCCTCCACCAGCTTCAACAGTCCCCTGCTGACATGCAGGGTCCATGGATTTATGAAGTTGTCTTCCAAACCGTACACGTCCAACCACTCCACACAATCTGAAACGAGACTCGTACGACCAGGCAATAAATTTCCAGTCATCAATATTTCAATGTTTGTGTTGGCGGGCCCAGGAGAGGCGTAAAGCTTTGTGTCGTGCAGTTATCAAGGATACACGAGTGGGGCTTCAGATCCGAAAGCCCAGTGTCGTTCGTACACTGACACTTATTGATGGCCCAGCATCGAAATCTGCAGCACTTCCGTCACGTTGAACGATTCTCTTTAGTCGTCGTTGGTCCCGTTCTTGCAGAATCTTTTTCCGGCTTCAGCGATGTCCGAAATTTGATATTTTACCGGATTCCCAATATTCACGGTAGGTACGATAAAATCCCCACTTTATCGCTACGTAGGAGATGCAGTGACCCATCGCTCGTGCGCCGACTGTAACACCACGTTCAAACTCACTTAAATGTTGATACCCTGCCATTGTAGCAGCAGTAAGCGATCTAAGAACTGCACCAAATCCTTGTTGTCTTATATTGGTGTTGCCGACAGTAGCGCTGTATTCTGTCTGTTTACATATTTCTGTATTTGAATACGCATGTCAATACCAGTTTCTTTGGCGCTTCAGTGTATATGAAGTTTTGATAGAAGTAAGAGGCCTCTGAGATATTTCAGTTGAAAAGATCGATTGGGAATTACTTCTGCAGTAGGTCACCATAAATCCTGAGCCGTACAATCAACAAATTTTTTCTGTAGAGGCATATTTTCGAGATAATGCTTTCATTTGCTAAAAAATAGTTCAAATGGCTCTGAGCATTATGGGACTTAACTGCTGAGGTCATCAGTCCCCTTGAACTTAGAACTGCTTAAACCTAACTAAAGACATCACACACATCCATGCCCGAGGCAGGATTTGAACCTGCCACCGTAGCAGTCGCGAGGCTCGAGACTGTAGCGCCTAGAACCGCTCGGCCACTCCAGACGGCTTTCATTTGCAGCCACGTAATTGGGATATATTATTCCGTTGGAGACTTAGGATAAACCATAATCACGCGAGTAAAGTTACTTGTTAGTCCTTTTAATTACGATCAAATTTATTTTTAAATATGGAACTATATCGCAACCCAGAATTTTCAATGCAAAATAATATATTTTTCAAAGCCGTGATGGATTTCAGTCAGGCTCACACAAGACCAACACTATAAGCATATGCTTTGAGTCTTGTGCAGAGAAAACTGTCAAGTTTTACACAGCCAAGGAGTTGTTTTGAGGGCATTGAAAGCACGAGATGGACCGTTAGCAGGACATCCACAGGAAAAGGTCGTCCACCCCAGCGATGCCGGATTCCGCCCTCTCGCTCCAGCTGGCCGATGCGTATCTGCATCAGCTGTTTGAAGACGACCGCGCGGAGGTGTCCTGAATGCCGGATCGCTACTCCACACTCCACCTCACGTCTGCTAGCCGTGAGACACAAATCTGGAGCCTGACACCATCGACGGGCAGTACGTGGGAGACCTAGAGCAGTTCCTTCAAATGCTTGTCCTACCACGTACACGTCTTTTTCTTCGTATCTAGACTACTGGCAGACCGTATTTCACACCATGATGGTGTTCTTCAGATTACAGAGGGTAATCTTAACATTTTCTTGGAAAAAAGTTACGAAACTTTTAATGAGCGAAGTGGCCCAACTAGTTTTCTGAAGGATGCAGGTTGTGATACACTGATAGTTGATTCAGGTCTATCATTGTTTGCCTCACTTATGTTCTCTTGTCAAAAATTGGTAAAACTGTGTTAGCTCTCCACCTTCGATAAATTCTCTGAGTAATATACTCTTATCTTGATCCCATATTTTTTTTGTTATTGCCTCTGATAGTATGTTTCGCTTTGACAGGTATCTTCAGATCAAATCTGTGGTACAAAGATCTAACATTAAAACGATAGACTAAACTTTCGTACAAACAATGTTTAGAAAAATTGTGATGTCGCATAGGTCGGCCGCACACCTTATGGGTACATAGTATCTAGTCCGAGTTGAAACATCTTAGTCAACATCAAAAGGCGAAATGGTTCTCGTCGTGCGTCACATTACAGAGTAAACGTGTTCGGCCACCAGGTGCTACAGTGAACGGCGTATAGCAAATATAATTTCCCACTTTAAATTTTAATAAGAAACAGTTATTCTCCCCCCCCCCCCCTTAATTATTCTAAGCCAGCCGGAGTGGCCCAGCCGTCCTAGGCGATTCAGTCTGGAACCGCACGACCGCTACGGTCGCAGGTTCGAATCCTGCCTCGACCATGGATGTGTGTGATGTCCTTAGGTTAGTTAGGTTTAAGTAGTTCTAAGTTCTAGGGGACTGATGACCTCAGCAGTTAAGTCCCATAGTGCTCAGAGCCATTTGAACCATTTTGAATTATTCTAATTTTGCAGCAAAAACATATATATGATTTTAAAATAATTTTGCAATGGGCGTTTTGGTGCGTCAAAAGTTGTGTGACTTCTATCACGTGACGCTCCATTTACAGTATTAATTTTTGAATGAAACAAGAGTGTAAAAGTTACAGGTGGAGAAGGGACATATGAATTCAGTTTTAATGTATTGCTATAAATAGTGGCGTTACATAAACAGAGGAGAAGAGAACTTTATTTTGCGGCCGGGAGAGGAGAGATACCTTATATGCGATATCTTAGGTATAGGACTACATAAAAACAATTATGTCAGTAATAACAAAAATGGCAGTAACGCACGAAAAAACCCAATGGCAGTAAAAAACACCTTAATGACAGTGGTGACATAACATTGAACAATATTAATCTTGCTGCCATTTCTCATATCAGTAGCTTATTTTGAGGATTTATCTTAGTTGCTTTTAAGTGCAATGGTGGACGTTCAAGTCACGCGATATTTCTTATGAATCGCCATTCCGGTGTCACCACCCTCACATCGCACGTTACAGTTGGTGTATTTGATGCTGCTTGTGTAGAATAACTTAGTGGATTGCTTAAGATCACACATATTTTACGTTACTTATTAATCATGGTTTCAGTGTTCATCAACTTCACAAACTATGTATGTTATATGTAAAGCACACAAATTCACACAAGGATGTTAGACTTCAGAAAATACCTACAGGCAAATCACATGTGACTGTCATTCTCGTTATTATTCACTGCCATATTTCACTGTGTTCAATCTGCGTTTTTATTGTCATTATGTTGTTACTGACATCATTGTTTTTATATACGATCATATATTTAAGATGTACGAAACGTTTCGTACCTCTCCCGGCCTTAAAATAAAACTTCCTTCCCCTCTGTACTTACAACACGACTAGCTATAGTAACGTATTAATACTGCAGCCGTATGCTTCTTCTGCACATGTAACAATTACAGTCTTGTTTCTTTAAAAATCAGTATTGTAAATGTAACGTCTCGTAAATCAAGTTCCACAGCTTTAGTCGCGCCATAACGTCCACTGTAAAATGATTTTAAAAGTGATACGCATACGCTGTAATTATAACAATTCAGAAGGAGAATAATTGGTAGTTCAAATGGCTCTGAGCACGATGGGACTCAACTTCTGAGGTCATTAGTCCCCTAGAACTTAGAACTACTTAAACCTAACCAACCTAAAGACATCACGCACATCCATGCCCGAGGCAGGATTTGAACCTGCGACAGTAGCGGTCTCGCGGTTCCAGACTGCAGCGCCTAGAACCGCACGGCCACTTCGGCCGGCGGAGAATAATTGTTTAACAATAAAAATTAATGTATGAAATGTATTTGGTACCCGCCGTCCACTACAGTCACCTGGTGGGCGTACAAGTAACTTTGTAATACGTCGCACGGAGAGAGCCATTTTGGTTTTTGATGCTGATTAAGACTTTTTAACTCTTGACTAGATACTATGTTCTTAAGGTTTGTTATCAACTCATGCGGCATCACAATTATTCTAAACATTGTTTACATAAAAGTATGTTCCATCTTTTTAATGATAGTTCTCTGTTCACACATCTGATCTTAAGATCATTGTTAAAGTGGAACGCACAGTCAGGAGCAGTAATAAAAAGAATATAGCAACAAAGAAAATAGTGTATTATTGAGCCAAACATGGTCGCAGAGCCGCTGAAAGACTTTCTGTCAAATGTAATAGAGTAAATTCTCTGTTTTTGAGTTGGAGGTGACTCTGTTCCGGAGTGGGACACAATTTCACGCTGTTCCGATGGGCTATTCCTAATCACTGTCAGCCAGAACATATTACTATCGGAGATCACGTGAATCGTTTGATAAACAGATTGTCTGCTACAGTTGTACTGTCCACTCAGGGGCGCCAACTTAATAGCAAAAATACCAGTGTTTGCATTCTTTTTTTTAGGACTTGCATGACTTTTATGCGGCGAATAAATATCATAGGTTCATTAGGCCACAGAATCGGACACATGTTTCACTCCTCTCTCGACTGGTAGATATGAGTGCAGCGCTCTACAATAAAAAGCAGAAATTTTCCCTGAAACTGATGTCGCAAATTATGGACCAGTTTGGTTGTCATCCGCTGCAGACTTAGATCACAGCGGCACGCCGACAATATTCTACATCCCATTTTGTTACTCTTCATGCAGGTCCTCCTGGACTTACATTTCAGCAAGATAACAGCCCACCCGACCTCAGCGATAGTTTCTACCGCTTGTCTTCGAGCTAGCAAAACCTTACCTTGGCCAGCTAGATCACCGGATCTCTCGCCAGTTAAGAACGTTTGGAGCATTGTGGGCGGTATCCTCTAACCAGTTCAAGATAATTACGATGTAACGCATCGTCGGACAGAAATTGCACAATATAGCTCAATAGGACATCCAACGACTCCATAAATCAATGCCAAGCCGAATAACTGCTTGCATAAGTGACAGAAGTGCAACAACGCGATACTGACTTGCTTTGTGACTCTCTTTCTCTTGAATAAATCATTATATTCCGAAACTGTGATTATTTGTTCGTCTGTACATACAGATCACATGACGGGTTTCTGCCGCATTCCGATAATTCCTTCGTGGTGCGTCGTTTTCTTTTTTTTTGTCTTCGGGTGTATAAACTGGAATACCGAACCGCCAAAAGTTCATAAGACGTGGATTGTTCCTCGGGAACAAAATTCTATGCAAAGTTGGTGATGGTTTGTAAGAAATTGGCTCCTTTATTGTCAACAGTTCAGAAACTGTTCTAACGAAGAAGAGCAGAACACTTTTTCTGCTGCCAAGCGTCTCATATGCTGGTATTTGATTCCATGCTGTTTCAGCTCTCTGCCACAGTTCGCTGGCTAGAGCAACAGTCAAACACTTTCTGTACTGACGTAGGTCAGAACACCACATCCAACATGCTGTCTTGTGTTATCTGCTTGAAACTTAGCGTCATCGAAAATAGGACACAACCGCTGGCCTTAGCACATCGAAAATGCCACGACTGGTGCTGCATTTACAGGCTACGTGAGATCATATGATGTGCCCCGTACCATCATGCCTATTCCTGGACCCGTATGGCAATGGCGAATGCAATCTGGCAACGTTGGTTCTCTCCAGAACCTGTGCATGCGGATACGACCATCGTTGATGCTGTGTGCAGAACCGAGATTCGTTTGAAAAGTTGACGTTTTGCCTCCCCTGCGTTGTCATTGGTCGCACCATTGTCGGCGCAACATTCCCTGCCGCCAGATCGAGGGACGCCACAACAATGATTACCACAGCAACAGTCGATGGTGCGCGAGATGTTGCCGCACATTGGACGTCTATGAGTAGCTGCAGTTTAACTGTAACCACCCGAACTAATAATACTACTACTACTACTATTACAAATGACTATGTTAAGGTCATTGACTCTCAGAGAACAGTCACTCTTTTTTTTACTGCTTTACTATTATCAGAATGTAACTACTTTCTATCTACGTTCTGTACGAGTTTGGCAACACCGTCGGTTTCAGCAATATTTTACTACCTTCACACGGTATGATGACGGATTAGAACACATCCTTATTTTCACTGATTGTTCCTGATCTTCTTGGGCATACTTGTGGGACACCTCGCTTCACTTTTCCGTTACTAGGCCAAGCGATACTAAGGCATCTGTGCTGTGGGGTTTATTGATTATAGTTACGCCTTGCTTTTCCTGTGACAGCATCAGCTTCTTGGCTCAAGAACGTACGTGAAGTGCTTGCACGATCTTGCACGCCCAAGCGAATAATAAATCTGACCTTTCGAGCGCTGTCTGCGTGGGGCCGTTGAAATCATACATGGCGTTGAGTACGGCCCTTCTGAACCAGAGATTCCATGTCAGTGTGCAGTGTGACGTTTGTGGGATCCTAACCAACACTAGCAGCAATATCCTGGAATGATACATCGCGTTTTCGATAAGGCTCTGTCCCCCCACTCTCCAATTCCAACACATGCTGTAGAATTCCGATTGAGAGTGTCCATTCGTAATGTTTCCTTTGTATACAGAATTTAGAAGAAATTCCTCTTACCTACTTTATTTCCAAATGGAAACCACAGTGAAAATAAAAACTATTTGTTTTGCAATATTTAGCTACACCTTCCAAATACATCTCCACATAGTCGCCACGCAGACTTGGACATTTGTTGTAGCGTGTTACCAACTTCCCAATACCCTTTTCATAGAAGGCAGCTGCCTGTTATTTCCACCAATTCCCTACTCTGCTATGTATATCGTTGTCTGTGAAAAAATGCTTTCCTCATACCCAGCGGTTCATATGAGCGAAGAGATGAATATCAGAGAACCAAGTCTGCATGTATGGTGGGTGTTCAGACACCTCCCATCGTAAAGGCTGTAGGAGCATCTTCAATGCAGTTGCAGTATGCAGCCAAAAATTGACAATTGGCATGAAGAAAGAAACGAATGACAGTTGCGTTATGTCGGGTGCATGAAATCGGGTGAAACCCATCAGCGGAATTTCGGACATGACGCAAGACATTATTTTCTAAGCATCTTTACGTGCTCACATGCGCTCAGAAATGAAAAGTGTAACGTGACGCGATAGACGGGCGTATTAGGAACTCTGTGCAGCTCATCTGCGCAAAGGTTTCGCAAGAAATTGGAGACTGAATAAAAATATCCCTCGTAATGTGAATATCTAAATATGTATTACACTTGATGCAAATTGACGTTTGTTGCTTTCTGCGTTGATGGTGTATCAATTTTGACGAGCAGCCGAGAGCACAATACACGTGATAGAGTGCCTGTTATATCCTATACCGAATATGTGGAAGAATAATCAGCTCTTGTTGCAAAAGTCGATCGGACGCAAGTCGATAAGACAATCGACCATCCTACTAGTTTGGAAAAAGACAGAGCTCGTTCCATTCTTTAAGTAGGGTCTCAGCAAAGATGTGCAGGACTACAGACCTAAATTATTCACTACAGTTTTATGTGGCATTATGGAACAAATTTTGTGCTTGTGTTTTTTGTATTGAAGCCCACAGTAGCTATCAACGTTAAGTTCTACAAGCCCCGGTCATACGAAACTGAACATTCTCTGCATGTCCGTGAGATGAAGTAGGCTTTAAATACAGATTGTTGTGTTTCATGACTTCTGGAAAATGTAAAAGGGTCAGCTAGTAAACTAAATGCGTTTCTTTAGGAAGTGTTGGTATACGTATTAGATTGTATTGAATGCTTCCTGGTAAAAACAACGCTTCAGTGCATTTTAATGAGGATAACTCGTCAGATGTGAAAGTACCATCCGATGTATTTCAAGCAAGTGTGAAGCTACAGATATCAAAGATTTATCAGAAGAATTTTAAGGAAGTGTGACACGTGCCCGAAGGAAGTCGCCTACACTAATCATTTTCGACAAACTGTTAAGTATTGCTCTTCATTCCAGAACCCTCACCGTATGGGATTAAAAGGGGTGATAAAAGATGCTATTTTCTTTACAGCAGATGACGGCTCTGGAATTCTTTTACGTCAACTGGGACCATATCCGATATTATCTAGATGACCTCTGACTGGTACTATTGGTACCAAATGATCCAAGAGTGGATGAACTAGGTCTAACATTTTATGGCACCAGTTGCTGTTTTAGAGTGACAGAGAGAGAGGGGGGAGGGGGGAGAATTCAAGATTCAACAATAACAACGCTATTAGTCTTGGGTTCATTTAGTTAGCAGGAGGTAGTCACAGAATCTTGCAGAAATACCCAGTGAGAGACGAAATACGTAAGAGGTTGCGCGCCTCGCAGATCTCTATTCTTAAGATTCACGAAGATTGAATTTCAATACAATATGTATCTCCCCATAACGACTACAAAGAAAAAGCAGATACATTTAGGTGTATACACTGTTTCAGCAAAAGAATCCGAACAGTCCTATGTAATGTGGAACTGACCACTAGATGTCACGAGAGATGGATCCGCCGATATAAAGGCAAGTGGGGGTGTTGTGTTGTCAATGACAAACAGTAAGAGCAGAAGGTCCAAAATGGTTCAAATGGCTCTGAGCACTTAACTTCTGAGGTCATCAGTCCCCTAGAACGTAGAACTACTTAAACCTAACTAACCTAAGGACATCACACACATCAATGCCCGCGGCAGGATTCGAACCTGCGACCGTAGCGGTCGCGCGGTTCCAGACTGTAGCGCCTAGGGCCGCTCGGCCACCCCGGCCGGCAAGAGCAGAAGGCCTCGGTTAGGAGAGATCAGTGACTTCGAATGTGGAATAGTGATTGGATGCCACCTGAGTAATAAATCCATCAGGGGCATTTCAATCCTTCTAAAACGTCGAGTATTGCGGTGAGTGATAGTAAAAAATGAAATTATAGGAAGGAATCACCTGTGAGTTCCGAAGTGCTGACGGCAGTCCAGCTAACACGGTGATTGTGCGTTTGCACTAGGAAAGAATGGCGTATAATGGTGAGCAACTCCTTGTAAACTACATACACTCTACATCTACATCTACATCTACATCAATACTCCGCAAGCCACCTGACAGTGTGTGGCGGAGGGAAATTGAAATAAGAACACCGTGAATTCATTGTCCCAGGAAGGGGAAACTTTATTGACACATTCCTGGGGTCAGATACATCACATGATCACACTGACAGAACCACAGGCACATAGACACAGGCAACAGAGCATGCACAATGTCGGCACTAGTACAGTGTATATCCACCTTTCGCAGCAATGCAGGCTGCTATTCTCCCATGGAGACGGTCATAGAGATGCTGGATGTAGTCCTGTGGAACGGCTTGCCATGCCATTTCCACCTGGCGCCTCAGTTGGACCAGCGTTCGTGCTGGACGTGCAGACCGCGTGAGACGACGCTTCATCCAGTCCCAAACATGCTCAATGGGGGAGAGATCCGGAGATCTTGCTGGCCAGGGTAGTTGACTTACACCTTCTAGAGCACGTTGGGTGGCACGGGATACATGCGGACGTGCATTGTCCTGTTGGAACAGCAAGTTCCCTTGCCGGTCTAGGAATGGTAGAACGATGGGTTCGATGACGGTTTGGATGTACCGTGCACTATTCAGTGTCCCCTCGACGATCACCAGAGGTGTACGGCCAGTGTAGGAGATCACTCCCCACACAATGATGCCGGGTGTTGGCCCTGTGTGCCTCGGTCGTATGCAGTCCTGATTGTGGCGCTCACCCGCACGGCGCCAAACACGCATACAACCATCATTGGCACCAAGGTAGAAGCGACTCTCATCGCTGAAGACGACACGTCTCCATTCGTCCCTCCATTCACGCCTTTCGCGACACCACTGGAGGCGGGCTGCACGATGTTGGGGCGTGAGCGGAAGACGGCCTAACGGTGTGCGGGAGCGTAGCCCAGCTTCATGGAGACGGTTGCGAATGGTCCTCGCCGATACCCCAGGAGCAACAGTGTCCCTAATTTGCTGGGAAGTGGCGGTGCGGTCCCCTACGGCACTGCGTAGGATCCTACGGTCTTGGCGTGCATCCGTGCGTCGCTGCGGTCCGGTCCCAGGTCGACGGGCACGTGCACCTTCCGCCGACCACTGGCGACAACATCGATGTACTGTGGAGACCTCACGCCCCACGTGTTGAGCAATTCGGCGGTACGTCCACCCGGCCTCCCGCATGCCCACTATACGCCCTCGCTCAAAGTCCGCCAACTGCACATACGTTTCACGTCCACGCTGTCGCGGCATGCTACCAGTGTTAAAGACTGCGATGGAGCTCCGTATGCCACGGCAAACTGGCTGACACTGACGGCGGCGGTGCACAAATGCTGCGCAGCTAGCGCCATTCGGCGGCCAACACCGCGGTTCCTGGTGTGTCCGCTGTGCCGTGCGTGTGACCAATGCTTGTACAGCCCTCTCGCAGTGTCCGGAGCAAGTATGGTGCGACTGACACATCGGTGTCAATGTGTTCTTCTTTCCATTTCCAGGAGTTTTTTTTTTTTTTTTTGTAGCCTGTGCTAAGCGATGCTTGAGACTGGGTAAAGAGCTACGCCACTGACATCGATGACGATAAACGAGTGATTTGGAGTGATGAATCACACCATACCCTGTGACAATTAGATGGACGGGTTTCGGTCTGGCGAATGCCTGGAGAAATTTACCTATTCTGTGTAGTGCCAACAGTGAATTACTGAGAATGTGCTGATACGGTATGGAGATGGTTTCGCGGTTTGGTGTGATCCCCGTAGTGTGCTTCAGAAAATGCTATATGCGGAAGTATACGAACATATTTTACATCATTGTGCAGTGCGTACAGTAGAGGATCAGTTCGAAGACGAGGACTGTATCAGTATGGTAATGCACCCTGGCATAAAGCAGCATCTTGTGACTGTGGTTTGTGAACGAAAACATTCTTGAAATGGACTGACCGGCTCAGAATCCCGACCTGAGCCCAATGGAACTCCTACGAGACCTCAGCATCCGACATTGCCACCTCCTCTGCTTGCGGCTTTTGATGAAGAATGGGCTGGCTTTCCTTCACAGAGACTCATATACCTCACTGAAAGTGTCCCGAGCATATTTCAACCCGTCATAAAGGTGAAGGGTGCTCGCACACGATATTAATCTCCACTAGTAGGCGAAGTGATAAATTCCATCAGATAATGTACATTGGCATTCCGACAACTTTCTACCTGCAGGCAATGAGCAACAACAGAGTCTGGTGCATTCACTGCGTTTCCCTTGAAAATAATTTACTTGGACGACGTCACAAAATTGCACCCACGTTGAAAAGAACGGATGTTTAATGTGGTATTTGACGATCTGCAAACCAAGCTGTATTAAAAGGCTAGTGCTGCAGGCATGTCAGAAGAAAGAGTGACGTGCATTTTATACGAAGAATTACTCATGGTAACTACTTTTTCGTTATTAGGCAACTCACTACTGTATCGACACTAAACGATTTAGAGAGACAGACCACAATGGTCTGAATCCAGTGCTTGAGCCACGTTTCTCTCGAACTGTGTTTCAATGCTACGTTCATGTTTTCTTCTGTGAAGTCTGATGGCTCGAATCTCTAAACTTACTTCAAATTCTACGAGCAACGTCTCGCCATTGCCGTAATTATAAGTTCTGTGGGTATGGCAGCTTGAGATGTCACTGACCCAAATTCTAATGAAGTTGTATGGGGGGACAATGAAGGGCAAGCAAGTTATTTCTCAACGCGAATAGCCGGCCGCGGTGGTCTCGCGGTTCTAGGCGCGCAGTCCGGAACCGTGCGACTGCTACGGTCGCAGGTTCGAATCCAGCCTCGGGCATGGATGTGTGTGATGTCCTTAGGTTAGTTAGGTTTAAGTAGTTCTAAGTTCTAGGGGACTGATGACCACAGCTGTTAAGTCCCATAGTGCTCAGAGCCATTTTTTTGAACCTACGGGAATAAAAGTAAATCTTAAAACTTCTTTCGACTTATACTGGCGCATATTTTCTGGGTTTCACGATGAACCTCTAATAAATGGCTAAATGAAAGCAGGTTTTTTCCTCGTTATTTTGTCAGTTGATAACCATAGAATTTCTCCTTTGAGAAATCAAAGTTACAAGTACAACTACGAGCAGATCAGCATGCCTTGAACGCACTCGTGCTTAAATAAGAAAGATAGTGCTGAATTTGATAAAACATATCTAAAGAGCAGAATGAATATATAAGACACGAGAACTTCATTCCAAACAAAGAATATTGTTAGAGTTTGGAAGATGTCTCAGATACATAAAACAGAGATGATAATAAAACAGTGATTTCCCCAAGAGGCAATACAGTTCATGTAACGGTGTAATGAAGTTTGGAGTAGTTCCGATTCTCCTTGCTAAACTGTCCTTAGGACAGCGAACGACAACACGACTCTCGAGAGTACCGTATAGGAGATCGGGTATAGAAATCTGTCAGTGTTCCTCCATCGCAGTTTCACCACTATGTATCGACCCTTTTCGACCCAGATGCCTATCTAAGCTGTTGTATCTCGTTCTACGGACAGAAAATGACTCTCCACAGCCAATAATGTACACTCCTGGAAATTGAAATAAGAACACCGTGAATTCATTGTCCCAGGAAGGGGAAACTTTATTGACACATTCCTGGGGTCAGATACATCACATGATCACACTGACGGAACCACAGGCACATAGATACAGGCAACAGAGCATGCAAAATGTCGGCACTAGTACAGTGTATATCCACCTTTCGCAGCAATGCAGGCTGCTATTCTCCCATGGAGACGATCGTAGAGATGCTGGATGTAGTCCTGTGAAACGGCTTGCCATGCCATTTCCACCTGGCGCCTCAGTTGGACCAGCGTTCGTGCTGGACGTACAGACCGCGTGAGACGACGCTTCATCCAGTCCCAAACATGCTCAATGGGGGACAGATCCGGAGATCTTGCTGGCCAGGGTAGTTGACTTACACCTTCTAGAGCACGTTGGGTGGCACGGGGTACATGCGGACGTGCATTGTCCTGTTGGAACAGCAAGTTCCCTTGCCGGTCTAGGAATGGTAGAACGATGGGTTCGATGACGGTTTGGATGTACCGTGCACTATTCAGTGTCCCCTCGACGATCACCAGAGGTGTACAGCCAATGTAGGAGATCGCTCCCCACACAATGATGCCGGGTGTTGGCCCTGTGTGCCTCGGTCGTATGCAGTCCTGATTGTGGCACTCACCTGCACGGCGCCAAACACGCATACGACCATCATTGGCACCAAGGCAGAAACGACTCTCATCGCTGAAGACGACACGTCTCCATTCGTCACTCCATTCACGCCTGTCGCGACACCACTGGAGGCGGGCTGCACGATGTTGGGGCGTGAGCGGAAGACGGCCTAACGGTGTGCGGGACCGTAGCCCAGCTTCATGGAGACGGTTGCGAATGGTGCTCGCCGATACCCCAGGAGCAACAGTGTCCCTAATTTGCTGGGAAGTGGCGGTGCGGTCCCCTACGGCACTGCGTAGGATCCTACGGTCTTGGCGTGCATCCGTGCGTCGCTGCGGTCCGGTCCCAGGTCGACGGGCACGTGCACCTTCCGCCGACCACTGGCGACAACATCGATGTACTGTGGAGACCTCACGCCCCACGTGTTGAGCAATTCGGCGGTACATCCACCCGGCCTCCCGCATGCCCTTTATACGCCCTCGCTCAAAGTCCGTCAACTGCACATACGGTTCACGTCCACGCTGTCGCGACATGCTACCAGTGTTAAAGACTGCGATGGAGCTCCGTATGCCACGGCAAACTGGCTGACACTGACGGCGGCGGTACACAAATGCTGCGCAGCTAGCGCCATTCGACGGCCAACACCGCGGTTCCTGGTGTGTCCGCTGTGCCGTGCGTGTGATCATTGCTTGTACAGCCCTCTCGCAGTGTCCGGAGCAAGTATGGTGGGTCTGACACACCGGTGTCAATGTGTTCTTTTTTCCATTTCCAGGAGTGTAGTTACTCGCTACGTGCATGCAGAATGGAGATCTGTGTGATGGTGTAACGGCAGTTTTTTGCAGCACTGCTGCGGTAAAACACACTTAGCTTCCATTAACTTTGCGGGTAATCAGTGCTTTCGAAACTTTTTCATAACTGATGGAAGTTACCTTAAATGATGTCAAACATATTTTACCACATTTACTACAAGAAAAGTATATGATCGTTCCATTTAATCTCGTAGAAATAAATAAAATGTTCAGAAATTACTTCATAGAGTGAATTTCTACATTCAAAAAATACATTTATGAAAACAGTTTCAATTCTAATTCCTTCTGTTGCTGTTTCGATTAAACTAACTGTCAATGGACTATTTCACAAAGTCAGAAAGAAGTAAGCGATAGAAACAACGTTTCAAAAAGTCTGCTAACCATCGTTGAGATGCTTAACGTCTGAAGATTTGAGGTAATTTCAGTCGTACAACCATTGGACAAAACTCTCTCTTTCTCTATTCAATTAACTATATGTTAAGTGTTAGAGCCGGAAGAACGTAAATAAATGACTCCATCACATGCGTTTCCTGTGAACCAGCTGAGCTTCCGTTTTGGAATTTCAGTAATTTGTTTTTCGTAATTTATTATCTGATCTAGTAATATTCCAATTTCGTTTGTTTGCCATAATAAGACAAAAGCAAAATGTCCGTAGTTACGCCATATGATACATGAGCTCCCTAACCAGGGATACGTTTCGCAACGTGAGGTTTTCTATTTGTAAAACGTGTTGCAGCAAACATCCCTGAACAGTCCATCTAAAGACGAAATATTGACCATAAAGGAACAAATGAACTTAAAGCGTTTACTTAATAATGATAGGGCTTCATTGCGGAAGAGCCTCTGAAAAATAGTAGAAAAAAATCTGGCCGCTGAAAACACAACGGCTCGTGTCACTTACAGACTGATAACAAGGTCATCCAAGGATCCTTGACCTGGCCGAAAACAGATAATATCAGTGTTCATTTTAGAAGCCTTTTAGGAAATCTTTGTGATTAGAAGATCAGCCACACACAGTGTCAATTTACACTCTTAATATTCACCACGCTTCATACAGAATTTTTATGGAGCAAGGTTTATTGTTTTCTTATTTATTCAGTTTCAGGCCACACGGTGAAGGTGATGACGAGAAAGGAATCTGTTTATGAAGTAATGCAAAGCTTCGTCTACTAAAATAATGTGCGTGTGGCCTCCATTTTATTGCGGTACGTACTCCAATAAAAAGGAGGTCACTAATACGTTATTTTAGTAGAAGAATCTTTCCGTTACTTCATAAACGAGATTCCTTTCTCGTCATCACCTTCACCGTGTCGCCTGAAACTGAAGGAATAAGAAAACAATAAGCCTTTCACCATTAAAATTCTATATGAAGTATGGTGAATATTAAGAGTGTAAATTTGGCTGTATGTGTGGCTTTTTTCCAAACCACAAAGATGTCCTTAGGAAAGCATTAAAATCAATGTTTTACAGTTACATTAAGAACTGCACAATATGTATAAATTAAACCAAATAGAAACTCCGAAACTATACTGTCTAGGACTTACAATAATGTGAATTAGTTTACAGACTGCTGAACTGTGAGAGCAAAGTAATATAATATACCCGGAAGGAAGAAATATATATAGGAAAAAGATTTAATGTCTCTTCAGCGTCGGAGCACAAACTCGGATTACGGAAGGACAGCAGGGTTGGGGGAATCTTCTTCGTCCCTTTCGGAGAACGGTCCTGCCGTTTCCTTTAAGGGAAACCACACAAAACTTAAATCTGCATCGCCAGACGGAAAAATGAGTCCCTGTCCTCCCGAATGCGTGTCCAGCGTCAGTGAAAGATGAGAAATAGTCTAATTATTAAATAACAGGAGTATACCACACCAAAATTTTTTATTCAGAGTATTGTTTTAATTCTACATGCGCACGATGTGGTTAAGTCCTTCAATTTCAGTCCTTAAGTACAGAATCGGAGACTTCTAAAAGTAATATCTAATGTATTATCAAGGGGTAAGCATAAAGTCGTGACACAGATATGAGTACCCAATTTACTGCGAGTCCCAGGAACTTTCAGACAACTCATACTTCAGGGAAGCACCAGAGAGTAACCCTATACTCCAACTTCAATGCACTTCTGCCGGTATATTCCAAAGAGACGAACTCAGATCACTTGCCACAAGTTAAATTAAAAGCTAATATTCCGCTACGAAAGGACTCAAATGACTCAGTGATGACATAGAGTAACTGGATGGAAAAACTGCCATATATACTCGCCAGTGGGCGCACGTAGCCTCCTAGAACAATGTAATCTTGTTGAAAAGGAAGATCCACTATGACCGAAGCTGCATGGAATCCAATATCCCTGAGGCATATCTAAAAGTTCCATTCGACGTCACGATAACTAGAAACTCCTGTCATCGTTCGGGTCACGTCACGATATACTATATGTGTTAGTTTCTTTCATAGAACCTGTGTCATTTATTCCTCTTTTGCAATTCCTGCGTATGATGAGTATTTGCTCAAAGGCACTAGTGGTGGGTTTCTTTGCGTCACTGCGCGATCTGCCGTGCTTACGGGAGCCGATGTTTTGTAAAAGTGGTTTTAGAGAACTGTTCAGTACAGTAATGGAACAATTTTTTAACAGTACCGTGACGTGGGCCGAATTATGAGAGGAGCTTTAACGTATCGTGACAATGATTCGGAGTTACAGAAGTGTTACTGGATTATTAGATCCATATAGTTTCTATAACAGTGCACCTTCGTTTTAAGTGATTATCAAGGTATATTAACACGCCTGTTATCTGTATGCTATACCGTACACGTATGCAATCATCTATACGATTTTTTCCTACTAAAAGAAACTCAGGAACAAGAGTGATTAATATGACACAAGATTGTGGTCCGACTGTAAGTTGCCCTTGGAGTAATTCCATATCAGTTATCTAAAAGTGCTTTACTTGTAGCACTGTCATTCTATTTTTGATCAATGCTGTTATTCCGTTTTCCTTCATTATTAGGTGATTCTGATCATTGAATATTGGGTTTGAGTGCTTTTACTCTTCGCTCTGCATGTTATCTTCACGTTATACACTGTTATTAGTGTTGTTGAGGTTGCCATGTAATTTCTTTAGTAATGTTTGATAATTTGGTTTTGCACAGGTGACATTCATAGATTGCTCTGTGAAGTGGCAAAACTGGAACACATGAAATATTCGTTCATCTTATTACATAAAATAATAAAAGACTTACTTAACTTTGACACAGATCTTTGCCACAGGACTGCTCGATAAGGTGCTACTTTTATTGGCTGTTAAAGCAGCACTTGATGGGCAAACTAACTACCGTTGTCTATCAGTACAATGTTCCACATTGAAACGAACAAGTTCATCGGAAACTTTAACTATCACGTTTGTCCTAGGCTATGATGCTGACTCCTTCAGAGGAGGTCACAAACTGGGCAGAGTTCTTGCTAGTTCAACACTATACTGACTTCGGCGTGAGGGTTCTGCTATGTGAAGAGGGGAGACGTGGTCTTCTGGAGCGCCTTCCATACGTCATTGCGGATTGCAGTGTGCCCTCACTAATATCTGTGGTTTGGATTCGCGTTGTCAACTTTGGTGTGACAACGCGATCTCCATACGAAACCACAGCCTTCGTACCAAATCTGCCTGTTAATATTCAACATAAAATTTTCACCGTTTAATATCCTACCAAAATTCGGTGTTTTCTTATAAGCTTACCTGATAAAACATTGGTCACCCGCCCAAAGAAGAATAATATTTGCTTTGGACTGCCGTAGATGCTGTAGAACTGTCCCAGGTGGTCATGTCACCATCACTCATTGATGTAAGACATCGCAGTTAAAGTGTTTTGTATGTGCCAGTCGGTTGCATGGAATCAGCATAGTAAGATGAGCCGACTGAAGACGGGACAAAATGGCGAAAGTTATTAAGTTTGAACGTGTCTGTAGCCACATCATGAGTGAAGTTTCCCAATTTCGTTGAGCATCAGCGCGGGAAGACCAACGTGTCTACAAGAAATGGTGTACTGCTTAGTAGCATGTGATGCGGCTTAATAAGACTGGTCGTAAAAACATCATAACCGTCAGGGACCTGAGGGGAGTGAATGGGAGACATTTAATGGGCACTTGGAGCGAATACACAGCAAAAGGCCTTTTTCCACGGCTGCACATAAAGCTGCACATCTTGAATGGGCCAAGCAATATAGAAACTGGAGACGACTTGCGATTCTGCCTCTTTTTCAGATGAGGCAAGGCGTCCAATGGAACAGTGAAACGACGGTCAAATGAGGCGTTTAAACCTCAAAAGATAAAAGGTGTATGTGAGGCGAGAGATGGTTCTGTGTGTGTTATTTGTACAGTGACTTGGGTCCAATCAGTCAGATTACAGTGAACATGAACCGTGATGATTATTTCAACATTCTCTGTGAGCAATTCTTACCCTTTCTTCTCTATAGTGCAGTCACATTAATGTGACCACCGCCCATTTTCGACGTCAATGTGCAATAAACACTCATAGACGGCTTGACCATTTGCTTTCCGGCCAAAGGTAGAAGCATTTTAGAAACGGCTAGGTTCGTGAAGTATTCATTGCCTTCGTGGTTAAAGCATACCGTTCATTGGAAAATGGCGCTATACAAAACCGGCGTCGAGCCAACTGTGTTTCACCACAGGCCAAAAATGACAGGGATGAACGACGGCTGGGGAGATGTGTGCGGGTGAATAGGGGTGCAACTGCTGAGCAACTGAACGGCCAGATGAACCTATGGACTACTAAAAGCATTTCTCAATGGCCGTTCAGCGAACTTCACTGCCTGTGGGCCTCCGCAGCAGTTGCGCAATTGCGATTACAAGTAACAACAATATCCCTCTATATAGAGAGACGTTTGAGAAAACTGCAATGATCAGAAAGTAAGACCTGAATGAATCCCGATTCAACAGCATATGTATAACAGTGTCAAGGCAACTAAATTAAAAAAAAAGAAAAAAACAATGGCTCAAATGGCTCTAAGCACTATGGGACTAAACATCTGAGGCCATCAGTCCCCTAGACTTACAATTACTTAAACCTAACTAACCTAAGGACATCACACACATCCACGCCCGAGGCAGGATTCGAACCAGCGACCGTAGCAGCAGCACGGTTCCCGACTGAGCGCCTAGAACCGCTAGACCACCGCGGCCGGCTTACCGGAGGCAGAAGGCTCAATATCAGCATGCAAGTAAGTACGAATGTGGCATTAAGTATGGAGAAGGAGTTTATCATACCGTGACATTTCATCTCGTTCGGGGGTGCTAATCCGTCAGCGATGCGTATTTGATACCACTTTTATTTACACCTGTACTGTGTCAACCTCAGTGAAAGTTGTGTCAAAGGATACTTCTTCTTATGCCGTATATTACAATTTACTCCCGTTGCATTCGATTTTAGAACTTCGGAAGACTGTCTGTTTAAATGGCTCTATGTTTGCTGTAACTAGTCAACATTCTCCTTGCAAGAGGCTAGATTCTACAGTCGTTCTTCAATCTTCGTAAATCGTCTTTGACAGGACAGTTGGCGTCTGCCTTCAAGAGTCTACAAAAACATATATTTCAATGTTTCAGTGACGCTCTCCTGTGCGCCAAACAAATCTGAGACCATTCGTATTGCCCTTTTCTGTATATCTTCGACATCCGAGGATAGTCCTCTTCGGTATGGGTCCCTCACACTTGAGAAGGGACGCAGTGGTTTGTAAGCAGTGTCCTTTCCTAGCATCGTACGAATGAACCGAAGTCTTACACATGATGCACCTACGATTCAGATTATGTGATCATTCAGTTTGATAGCCCAACAAATTATTGCCGTCGTCGACGTCGTCGTGGTCATCGTCGTCGGTGTATTTATATTCAGTCCGAAGACCGGTTCGATGTAGCTCTCCATGCTAATCTATCCTGTACAAGAGGCTTCATCTCCAGATAGCTGCTGCAACCTCCATACATTTGAACTCCTTACATCAATCATCTCTTGGTCCTCCTCTACAATTTTTGTCCCCGACACTTCCCTACAACACTAAACTGATGACCCCTTCATGTCTCAGAATATAGCCTAACAACCGATCCCTTCTTTGCTCCCCAGTTCTTTTCAGTATCCCCTCATTAGTTACATGTTATACCCGTCTAATTTTAAGCACATTTCAAAAACTTCTATTCTCTTTTTGTCTGAGCTGTTTATCATCCGACAACGACATGATTATTAAAGTACATACACTAAATAGCTGCGTATAGTAAGTAATATGTATTTGCGGCAGACTGTTTCGCCTTTATCGCCATTTTCAAGTACCTGCGATTACAACTTTGGTGAGAACACGTATGGATGTCAGTGTCATTAAAGTTGCTGTATTGTACTCACGTCTAGATTGATGTGACGTTCATATTACGTCGTTATTGGACTGTCTGAAGCATTTAACGAATTCAAAAAAAAAAAAAAATATATGAGAAGTTTGGGACTTACGCTAAGTCTCAAAACAAAACAAAAGCATCCATCCAGTCACTTCGTGACCCCACTGGTACCAAAATAGATTCACCAATGAAGAGTGTACTATGGTTCCTCCGTTCATTCGTCACACGATGGCCAAAATTACAAATAAGGAGATAAGTGTACATAATGATAGAAAATCAAATATAATATTCTCAACAGAAGAAAGCGGAGTAGACAAGACTGGATACTTATACGACCCTACATACAATAGGTGAACGAACACGTTCCTCTTCTAACAGCAGTCTACCGGTCGCAGGGGGAACGAAACTTCCCTACTGATTGAAGGAATATCAGTTCATTCCCATTTTCAAGAACGGCAGCCGCACATATGCACGCATCTACGGCCATGTAGTTGTTGCCAATCTTTTGGAGAATTTTGAACACGTTTTACGAGTTCTGCTTAAGCACTTATCATCGTAGGCTTCCTGCATCATTTCGTGTGACTCTATAGAGGTATTCTTCAGTTTCACGCAAAATTTAATGCATTTGCGTTGCTCCTTTGATTCTGTAAAGGATTTTTGTATGTAAAGGGTTTTATTTTTATTTTTTATTGTTTTTAAATTACCGCTACCAGTCACAAACTTTGTCGACTATTGTATTACTTATTTATTTAGCGTCATGTTTCGAGGGAATACCTCATCTTCAGGCTAAATGGCATTACAAAAACAATTTTACAATAAGGACATACCGCTGTTACATAGTCTTTTCGTAAATGTTGTGGTCATTTTTGTTCTTCTGGCGTGGAAGTCTCGTTGTGATGCGCTGAGATGTTTCCATTTTCGTGGCTCTCTAGGTCACTGTTCACAAATTTTCACTAACATAGCAGTAACTTGGAAACACGATCACAAACAGTTCTGTCTAACTCTGCTATCGCGAAATTCGCAAACTTTGCGACACGACGTTGTACTCAGTACAGCACTGAACGATAAATAACAGTTATCCAACAATGAAACTGGCAGCTGTTGCCATTAAACATAGCCGGCCGCAGTGGCGGAACGGTTCTAGGCGCTACAGTCTGGAACCACGCGAACGCTGCGGTCGCAGGTTCCAATCCTGCCTCGGACATGGATGTATGTGATGTCCTTTGGTTAGTTAGGTTTAAGTAGTTCTAACTTCTAGGGGACTGATGACCACAGAAGTTCAGTCCCATAGTGCTCAGAGCCATTTGAACCATTTTTAAACCATTAAACACTGGCGTGTGCAAGGATGCCAACTGCATTTCGCTCCGACGCACCATTGGCGTGAAATTACGAATGTTCCGGAATTTTTTGAACGGACCTCGTACGCTCCCGAATTATCCGAAGAACGAAAATCATCAGTGAAGATTTAACCGGAAACGAATTCCGACCTTTGAATGCCGCAATGAACTTTAACATTCTCAGAGTTGCCAGGAAGCTGTCGGAGGTTTCAGGATTGGCACAGTGGCCCGTTCCGCTTATGTGCAGCGACGACGGGAGCAGTGTGCCACTGAGCGGGTTATCTGGCCGGCTCTGCTCCCACAGATAGTTGTGCGACCTCGACATAGTGCCTCAAGGTCGCCCTACCCAAACTCACGCCTGCGGTCGCGCACCCCGATAAAACTGCGCTAGATCAGCTGTCTCACACATCTACTCCCAGCTGGGGAGTAAAAGTCAGGTACTGATAATCCGTGTGTCCAAACCTAATTGCAGTAGGAAGGAAAGCGGATTATCGTTTAACGGCCCGTAGATGGCAAGATCATTAGAGGCGGAGTCCAAGTTCCGAATGTGGAATGGTGGGGAAGGAATTCAGGGAAACCATAGGAGCCTATATGTGGATGTCCAAGCGCGGCGCTTAACCAGCGTATCCCCTAGTGTCAGTCCAGTGATTCAATACGGGTGAATCAGGAAATGGGTAATGGCCATCGTGGCATTGCCTTAAGCAATTAAAACGAGGTCGTAACACGGACCCTGCTTTCAATCGTCGTACGCACGTCGAAATGACAGGCACTGAGATAACCGATAGCGGAATAGAAAAGCAACTACAGTCGCTCAGTAATGGAAAGGCATCAGGACCAAATGAGATGCCTATAAGATTCTACAAAGATTATTCGAAAGATCTTGCTCCCCTCGTATATCAGCAGTTCATTGTAGTTTGCTGGACGAACGAAGGGTACATAGCAACTAGAAAAAACCGCAGGTTATTCCAGTTTTCAAGAAGGGTCGTCGGACAGATGCACATAATTATAAAAAAAAAATGGTTCAAATGGCTCTGAGCACTATGCGACTTAACTTCTGAGGTCATCAATCGCCTAGAACTAAGATCTAATTAAACCTAAATAACCTAAAGACATCACACACACCCATGCCCGAGGCAGGATTCGAACCTGCGACCGTAGCAATCGCTCGGCTCCAGACTGTAGTGCCTAGAACCGCACGGCCACTCCGGCCGGCCACACACATAATTATAGGCGTATATCGTTGACGTCAGTCTGTTGAAGAATTATGAAATATGTTTTATGCTCTAGAATGATGACATTTTAGCGAACTATCTTGCAAAACTCAGATCGCTTTGTTCCTCCATGAGATCAGTAGTGCTGCAGACAACGGGGCTCGGATTGATGCCGCATTCCTTGACTTCAGGTAGGCATTTGACACAGTGCCGCACTGCCATTTAGTGAAAAAAACGAGCTTATCAGTTATCGCACCAGTTATGCGACTGGATACAAGACTTCATTGCACAAAGAACTCAACACGTCGCTTTTAACGGAACAAAATCGACAGAATTTCCGGAGTACCCTTACGAAGTGAGATAGAACCGTTACTGTTAGCAGTGTATGTAAATGATGTAGTGAAGAGTGTCGGAAGCTCTTTAAGACGATTTGCAGGTGACATGGTTGTCTATAAGGAAGTAGCAACGTTAGAAGACAGTATTGATTTCCAGAAGGACCTGCAGAGGAATGATGAAAGGTGCAGTCACTGCCAGTTGACACTGAACGTAAATAAATGTAACATCTTGATATACATAGGAAATGAAATGCACTACTGTACAACTACGCTATTGATGACAAATTGCTGAAAACAGTACCCGCCGTAAAATATCTAGGAGTAACTATACAGAGTGGCTTTAAGTGGAATGACCATATGAAACAAATAGTAGGAAAAGCAGATGCCAGACTGAGAATCATAGAAAGACTCTTAAGGGAATGTAACTCATCCACGAAATAAGTGGTTTAAAGGGCACTTGTACGACCGATTCTTGAGTGCTGTTCATTACCCTGGGACTCTTACCAGGTAGGACTGACAGAAAAGATAGATAATATCCAGCGAACAGCAGCTCGTTCGGTCACGGGATCGTTTAGTCGATGAGAGAGCATTACAGAGCTGCTCAACAAACTTTAGTGGCACACGTTATAAGAGAGGCGTTGTGCTTCACAGAGAAGTTTACTTCTGAAATTTTGACAGAGCACTTTCCGTGAAGAGTCGGACAACATATTAATTCCTCCCACATACATCTTGCGTAATGACCACGACGAGAAAATTCCAGAATTTGTATGTATAGCAATAGAACAGTTGTTATGATAAAAGGCCTGTACGTGATTTCTCACTTTACGAATGCCGTGTTGTGTGAATAAATCACGTACTGTAATCAGATGCTCTAAACATTGCGACAAGCGATCAGTGAAGCCGTGGATATGGCCCTGTCTAAAACTCCTCCATACGACTTTGTATGCAAATCCCGGTAGCTTCAACAGTGGTTTCTACAGAACAGTGGACTAGAAACTGCGTTCCATTTTGTCCCGTTCAAATGTATTTTACATATGACACAGACGTAACTTGCAATTTTTGCAATTTGTGCAATTGATTCAAGAGGAAGATGAAAATTTCTGTCTGATAGCGAAAGACAGTGTTCCTGGTATCACAAAATCTCTTATTATATGGACATATTTCCATTCGATGTCATTTCTCTTTATGTAACGTTTTGCTCATGAGTAAAATCCATTCCTAAAGGGCGAACCTGTATGTGGTCGTTATAATCCGCCGGGACAGTCGCACGTATTAGTAGACCGCTTCGCGAATTGAGGCAGGCGCGGGCCCTGCATCGAAGCCACATCGCGAATTAACGACAGGGCTCAGTGGCTGCTTATGGCCTTGAGGCAGTTTCCCACATCCTTCTAGGTGAATAACGGGTGATACCAAATGTCACGTCTCAGTTACACAACTCGCAAATATTTAGAACACGTTCGCGCACTTTCACGTGAATAACACTCCACTCAGACAATTGAAGTACACAAACTCCTACCAGGGTATTAAAAGCGTGGCGACAAGAAGGGCTTCCGCTTACCCTCTACCTTTGACAATGCTAAATCCGATAACAACCAAGCCGAACCCGAGTAGGTATTGCATAAAGGCAAAAGAACAAGTAGATTACAGCTTCATTCCACTCGAAACGTTTTCCTGCAACAAAATCCCTTAGATGTGTACAGAAGAGTGAATCAGAGCGTGCCAAATCTGGCAAATGGAGTCGAGTTTCCGTATAACAGTGCTTAAAATCCCTCAGTCATTGCCAAAACACCTTTTTTAACCGCCACCTTGAACTTGCGAAAGATTGCTTTAAAAAAAAGAAAACTTAGACATCCAAGCCTCTCATGACTTCTTTAGTGTATAAAGAACTCTTAGTGTTCTCCAGTAACTGGTGTAGCTTCTAGAACGTAAATCTAATCGTATTTTGCGTACAAAAAGCACTGTCCAAAATTAATTCCATTATATTAAATCGAATTCACTTTTTTGTGCTTACATTCTTACTCCCACTGTTTTACTGTTGTTAAGTTTCGGGCCCTGTTTTTGTTCACAAAAACAAATAGATGCAAAAGTCAGTCTCATTCTCTTTCGAACTGTCAAGAAATTGCTGAAAGGTCTGCTTTCGCATTTGGTTTTCATCAGCACTCATTAGATGTTACACATCGCCTTCGTTGAACATTGACCAACGCGAAATCCACCTTTCACAATGCAATCTCCTAATTCATTATTCATACGAAATGTACCGTATTGTTCTTTTGATATGCCTATGGCGTCATATATTTGTATGCCCTAATCGCTGATTGTCCAGTACATTATCCTGCACATTCTAGATTTTTTCACATGTGGTTCTATCTGAGAAAGTTTCAAGAGATGTATGGCCAACTACGATATCAGCGGTTTATTTGTTTATTGTTGAAACTGAAGTAGAATTTTGATTTAACCCGTTAGCAAATATGAAAAATTTACTTTGGTGATAAATCGTCCAAAACAAAGAATTTTACTGTCGTTCGGTATCACAGTATTCCCCTGTAAGCGAAACACAAGCAACGTGAGAACGTTAAAGGGCAGTGGAAACCAACTAACGAAAGAGAAGACTACTCACGTAAATAATAATAATGAAGCCCTGAAACCTTCAAGCAAGCCGGCCGCGGTGGTCTAGCGGTTCTAGGCGCTCAGTCCGGAACCGCGCGACTGCTACGGTCGCAGGTTCGAATCCTGCCTCGGGCATGGATATGTGTGATGTCCTTAGGTTAGGTAGGTTTAAGTAGTTCTAAGTTCTAGGGGACTGATGACCACTGCAGTTAAGTCCTATAGTGCTCAGAGCCATTTGAACCATTTGAAACTTCAAGCAAAGAAAAATATATAAAGCTCTTGTTCCAGAGAAACAATTCGGAAACTCTATCTGACACTGAAGGTTGAACAGTAAGAGGCACACGCACGGAAGTCTACAGTCATCCGAACGTAAAAGAAGTTGGCTTGCATAGCACACGCTTAAATATTGCACAGTGAGTACTGATTCGTAAAGGACAATGAATTAAACTGACCTTCTGTTTACAGTATTTAGAATTTGTAATTGCTGCCTGAGAATATAAGGTATCTGTAAACCATATGACCCAAAACGTCATTCATGAAAGTCATTTACACGTAACATCATAGTAATATACGAAATTTATGCCCGCGATTTACAGGGCGGTGAGAAACAGTCTGAAAAACTTGTAAGGCTGTTGGAGAGTGTGTCGTGCTGAGAAATAATTGTTAAGGAAAAGAATTAGATACGGTACACCGTTTCCAAGTTACTTAGCACTGAAGTTCGTCAATCAAGCTCTTGCATGCGCAAATTCAAATGGTCCGTCAGAGAGACTGTCGCCAAACGTGGGCTTTTGTTGGTTTCTTAAGGCCGAACAAGAGAGCGATATAAAATCTGGACATGGGACGGTAGTAAGGATCGAACCCGAGCTAAAGGCTGATCGGTCTCGTGCGCTATCATCTATACTAGGAGAACAACTGATACCAATTGTGTCTGGCACGCCGCTTGAATTTGATAGCCTGATTCTCTAACATAAATGCTAATTGACTCTCAAAGGGCGGACGTGCCGAATTTTTTCGTACAATTATTTCTCAGAACAACCTACCTCGCAACACCCTTCCAAGCTTTTCAGAACGTTTCTGACCATCTTGTATTACCAACAGCATTCAGCGTTACAGCTCGCGTTCATCTCTTCACCTACATTGACGGCGACTGGTACCTAACAGCATGAAAATAAAAGTCGCTTATTATCAATGTCTTGTGACATTTAAATTCGGTGACTGATTTTCGATACACCCTATGTGGTTTTGGATCGTAAAGCGATGCCCCAAGGTTAAACAAGATGGCGCCCATCCGACGTAACACCAAGTAGTACATTAATATGAAGAACGATAAGGTATATGACCCGAAATAAATGGATTGATAAACAGTTATATTCTAAATGAACACATGTAAATGTACCCGCATTCGTACTCAAACCTCCACATACATTATTCTGATTCATGACAAGCAATAGGAACATCGTACATGGGACAGTGAATTGTAAACGAGTTGGATGGAAAAGAGTAAGTAAACTATTTATTGTTTGGAAGGTAATTGCCATAAGTGTTAATACATCTATCTCACTCTGAGACAAGGCGGTCAATGCCTTAATGGAAAAATGTTTGCGGTTGCCTAAGGAATCTTGATTTTACTCAGGTGTGCACCTCTTCGTTCTAAGCAAGACGACGGCCACGAATATCTTTCTTCAGGGTTCCATAAACATGGAAATCGCATGTGGAGAGCGTCATTGCCCACGTGAGCAATTTTCAATAACTGAAGTGCGCCATCAAGTAGAAACGTCCAAAAATGTTGACGGACAGCTTCATTTTGTTGTAGAATAATGCCCGCCTATATGCTGGCAAGATTGTTTCGTCTGCGCTGCAGAAAGCTCCCTGGGAAGCCCTGACAAATCTTCCGTACAATCTAGATCTCTCCTCATGCGATTTCCATGCTTTTAGAGCCACGAAGAAAGACATTCGTGGCCGTTGGATTTGCTTCGGAAGAAGAGGTGCACGCCTGGAAACAATCATAGTTCGTGATTGAGTTCAAATGGTTGAAATGGCTCTGAGCACTATGGGACTTAACATCTGAGGTCATCAGTCCCCTAGAACTTAGAACTACTTAAACCTAACTAACCTAAGGACATAACAAACATCCATGCACGAGGCAGGATTCGAACCTGCGACCGTAGCGGTCACGCGGTTCCAGACTGTAGCGCCTAGAACCGCTGGGCCACACAGGCCGGCCGTGATTAAGTTCTCATGGCTGAGGTTCAGAGACACATAGAATTTTTTTTAATGTGATGTATCATTTTAAAAAATCATAGTTCCGTAGACAACAACAAACATTTTTCCATTAAGGTATTTACCGTCTTGTCTCAAAGTGGGTTAAATATATTAACAGTTGTGACGAATACTTTTGGATTAGTAAACAGTTCAAGTGCGTTTTTACATCTGTCTCGTTTTCAGATTGTTCAAATGGCTCTAAGCACTATGGGACTTAACATCTGAGGTCATCAGTCCCCTAGAACTAACCTAAGAACATCACACACATCCATGCCCGAGGCAAGATTCGAAACTTCGACCGTAGCGGTCGCGCGGTTCCAGACTGTAGAGCCTAGAACCGCTAGGCCACTACGGCCGGCTCACTATTTTTGGATAATTAGAAACTATTTCATGCTACATGAGAAGGCAACATCACTAAATTTTCAACACGACGATCTGAAAATGTAATCTGTGGGGCTAAATCAGTTTCTATTCAGCCAAGCGTAAGAAATCTAATGAGTTTCCATTTTACTACGCGGAAACACACGACCCGATTCCTACTCGCAGAGTGATCGCCACCAAACAAATACGAATCTAGCCTCGCCGCAAGAATAAGCTTCACCAGGCCTTGTAAAGTGAAATGGTCTAACCCTATTCTTCACTCATTCTAGAATTTCGACAACAGCAAGGACCTCCACAAGACAGAGGTAGTCTTCTGTCCAAACATGGCTCCACCAACAAGCAACCATCCTAACTCAGAAGAGAACGTAGGCTCGACCCCAATCGTAATATAAAATAAAATGGTGAACTCCCTTTCAAAAATAAGGTACTCATTGACTGTAACCAGCGAATGATTCCCAATTGCCGAAAATAAACTAACACCCCAAAAATGTTAAATTGCTTGAGTGATGAAGCAAAGAGGTTGCTATAGCGCGTATATCGATTAATGGAAACTGATTGTAGTAGACTCGTGTAAAGAACTGCAAATATAAGTATCTCGTACTACAAGAAATAAAATGTAATGGGAAACTAAAAGTGCCGGATGAACAGGCAACATTCACTATTCCACTGAGCTACTCAAAATTTAAATACTGTGTTGTGCTACTTGCGTGAACATAAAAAAAAATTTCATTCATGTCAACACCATTTCTGTATTATGGTGATCAATTTGCATTTTGCCGCCATTCGAATGATGTGCACGAAAACGTACAGCTGGATACTTGCTGCTACAGGCATTTATGATGGCTCCTACTACTTACCGTGCTTCCTTTGCCGTAGAGAGAAATAATAACTGTTATAATCTACCGGGCGTATTTCTAGAGGTCTTGTCAGCCGAAAACTATTCTGAAAATTATGCAGTGGTGTGTTACGCAGTACAGGAGTGTGAGTTTCCCACTGGAGTTGAGGTCTCAGCGAAGTAGCAAACTCTCAAGATGAATTTGATGGGTCAGGAAGTCGGCTGTACTCGTCTGAAAAAAAAAGAAACAAATCCTCGTTCGATTGAAGTGATTAAAGGGAACTATGAAAAACGTAACTTAGGTTACCTCCAAAGAAAATTGAGGCCCACTCCTCCAGATTTAAATCATTCCAGTTTCTAAAGTAATGCGCCAGCAAGCTCGGCGCTATACAGGCCACATTGTCATCATATTCTTGTCTTCTGGTGCCTCGCCACTGGCTGAGCTGCACCTAACATTGACATTCCTGGGTACATAAGAGAGGCCTGGACCTGGGTCTATGTACGCCGTCTCTGCTGTCTGAATCACATATTGCCGGTACATTGCTCTACATATTGTTAAAGTCTGTATTCATCTCATTCATTTTTTCCACCGAGCGAGGTGGCGCAGTGGTTAGCACACTGGACTCGCATTCGGGAGGACGACGGTTCAATCCCGTCTCCGGCCATCCTGATTTAGGTTTTCCGTGATTTCCCTAAATCGTTTCAGGCAAATGCCGGGATGGTCCCTTTGAAAGGGCACGGCCGATTTCCTTCCCAATCCTTCCCTAACCTGAGCTTGCGCTCCGCCTCTAATGACCTCGTTGTCGACGGGACGTTAAACACTAACCACCACCACCATTCATTTTTTCCGGCATTGTAACTGTATAAATGATAGCGAACATGCGATCATTGCAGTCTGCCCGACTTGAAACACTATCCCATAAACAATATTTCCCTTCCGTACTCTTTCCTTAAGTGACTGCATACAACGAGCGGCAGAAACTGCTTTACTTTCTGTGTTATTCCTGTACGTGACCATCTTCAAGCCAGCATGAGCGATGCGATATATGTCACAGTAGTAGTATGGGAGTGGAGTCACTGTGTGTTACCTCACTGGCCAGCCGCTGTGGCCGAGCGGTTCTAGGCGCTTCAGTCTGGAACGGTGCGACCGCTACGGTCGCAGGTTTGAATCCTGCCTCGGGCATAGATGTGTGTGATGTCCGTAGGTTAGTTAGGTTTAAGATGACCTCAGATGTTACGTCCCATAGTGCTCACAGCCATTTGACCATTTTGTTACCACACTGATACAAAAATCGGTGTCATTCTAAGGGTAGATGAATTTCATATTGCGTTAAGAAAATTATTCGGTGTAATCACAGCCAATATTTTGTTCTTTACGATTGCGAAAAAAGTGTATAAATCGTTGTTAATGACAGCACTGCTTCGAATACGAATACACATGACAACGTTAGCTTAATGACGTAAAAAATAAAGACTAAAATTAATAGTCAACTGTTTCAAGGTTTGTTATGCGAAATAACTTTAACTTGGGGACAGTCACGTAGACTGATACCCCTATTATGAGAGCAACACAAGAGGTACTTTGCGGTTGTTCGATATTCACCGGCGACGAAGCTGTTTCCCTTTTCTGATAGTGCGTTCTGTTATTGAAGCCTTATGTAGAAAGCCATCTCAAGTACAGCACTGCTTTAACAGCGAAGCAGTGCCTACTCGACATTTATATCACTTCTCTCGACGCTTCAGAGTTCTCTCGTGTCTCGAGAAGAAACCACAGGAAGCTGAAAATGGCTTTTGAAGTACGACAACAATCTCTGTGCGTCTGACGATAGAAACGCCAGCGGCCGAGAAATAACTCTACACTCTAATGGTTGTTAAACTCGTACACTGTGATTCAGTTTACCACGTGCATCAGCAGGTTGTTGCCGTACTGTTGAATAAAATTCGTCTACAGCTGGTTTTAGAGGTTGGGGGCGAAGGATTAACGTATCATCGACTACGGAAACAGTCGGTTTCTCCGTTTTGATAAGAACAGTAACACTAACCATCATCGAATTCTTTCAAGAAAGCATCTGGGTTTTCACTTGTATAGTATTGTATAAAAAATCAGTGTAAAACGTAAATCAGGACGACTAGACGATCTCTGAATATGGCGCCTTCTGATTGAGATTCAATAATTGTCAAACACATTCGTTGTGTAAAGCTTCCTAAACCAGGGTAAACAGTCTTCAGGTAATTTCTCATTTCTTTTCACTTCCATATTCATGTTAGAAACCACCCAGGCTGGAGTTTATAATTCCGTTACTGTTTATTATATAGACTTTATTACAAAATACAGCGCTTCCCCCAGTACTGGTTCTGAATGTCACTCACTGATCAGCATCACAGACTGAACCCACATTTGTGGCATTTCGCGATATTTCGTAAAGTAACTATCCACTCCGCGTTGCTGTTATTTCAGAAACTGTCTTTCCTTGCATTATTCCTGATTCCAGTGGACATGTATGATAGACAAATGGCGTACCTATATTTGACAGTTATTTTATCTCCTTTGAAAATTACATGATTGTTTTTGAGTTTAATCCTGCAAAAGGCTTACCACATAAATTATCTGGTTAGTTCCTGGGAAGGGCTTCGTAATGAAAATCAAACATTTGTCAAAAAGTGAGCCGCGTGGAGTGACCAAGCGGTTTGAGGCACCATGTCACGGATTGCGCGGCCCCTCCCTTCGGAGGTTCGAGTCTTCCTCCGGGCATGGGTGTGTGTGTTTTTCTTATCATAAGTTAGTTTAAGTTACTTTAAGTAGTGTGTAAGTCTAGGGACAGATGATCTCAACAGTTTGGTCCCTTAGGCATTCACACACACTTTTTTTTTTTCAAAAAGTGAAGCAGGTTATGCGGGACTATTACCAATCAAACCAAGTGAGCAATTAACCATGGTTAAGTGCATCCGGAAATTAAACGAAAAAGTCCTCAAATATTCCGTCATAGATCTCGTGGTATAATTAACATGTATAGTTGCACAGTAAGAGGCCTGGAAGAGGCAGAAAAAAGACTCAGTAGCCTATGCACGAATTAATCCTACTGTAAAATCTGCGAGCGCTATGCACTCGTTATTACCTCTATATTTCTCATATATTTGAATCTGCTGCTTGGCCTCTGCATGCAATGGAACCTCATCATACTGAAGCCACTTTCTAAAAACGCAGCTTGTTGTATTTATTCTTTTAGGGTCGCCTAATCATGGGGAAGATGTAGGAAATTTTCGACCTCACAATGTAGGCAGAGACTGTGACTACAAAACTCTTATTTCCTCTAGTGGACAATAAAATAGCCCAGAGCAATGTTCTTGAAAATGGAGTAAACTAAACTAAAAATGACGCGAAGCGTTGTGGGACTTACATTTTATTGGAAGACTATAGGAATTAAAAGCAATAGGACTTCGTCATGTGGGCAGCTCGAAAATTCAAGATAAACGAAAATGTGCTTTTGAGACATAGTGAAGGTCTTCTGCTGACCAAACGGTACACTGCCGTGCATCGCAGACTCACTCCCTTCCTTCCAAAAATCGAATAATTTTTCACTCCCATCAAAAGTACTAAGCACAGATAACAAAAATGATGTGGGGCAAGTGCACTAGTTCCAATACATCGGCTATATGTCGGCAGCAGACAGTCGAGGGGCAGCAAGTTTCAAAGGTAAAGTACAAAAAGGATTTCAGAGTTAACTGTCTTGTGAAAAAGTTTCATTGCACCATACAGATTCCTCGAAAATATTAATTATAACGCGATAAAATAAAGGCTGATGATAGATGCAGTCAATTATGCTCACTAAACTTAAACTGTACTGACTCCAGAAAAAAATTGCTCAGGCTACCTTAAAAGAAAATATTTAAAAGACAAAAACGACATTGTTTGGGAAATAACTGGAAGGTGGATTAAAAAGGCTGCACGTCTTAAGTCAAGTAATGTGTTCTTAATGGACAAAAGTTGAGAGAGCATGTTTATTGCAACTCAGGGATTGGAACCTGTTGTCGGTGATGAATATGACAATGATTTTCATATCAATAAAAGTGAGAAGCGTATTATTATTTTATCTCCTGTTCTATTAAACCCAGTTATATGGCTACGAATCTAATGAATATTATTGTATACTTTTTCACCGTAGAAAACTTCAGAACTGTGTGTTATCAAGATGTTACAGAAACATCAGAGTGTCTGTTAGATTAACATACTATTCCCAATTTTGAGATTATTGATAATTTATGTGAAGACGTTGTACCAGACACAAAATTTTGGTACTGTTTAAAAACATTAAATATCGCAATTCCTTGTCTGGGTTCATGAACCAGAATCCATAACTGAATGCAGCCGAAATTTCCGTTCCCCTATTCTACAAACATATCAAATACTTGCAGCGTACTTTAAGAATATTTTTTCTGTCTTTTTCTGTAAGGGACGGAGTGAAATTCTAGCGTTGACGACGCACACCAGTATATCACCCCGCTTGTCTTGCCAGAGAAATTGTAGGAGATAACACACTCCGTAATGACCCAAAAATGTTTGAAAAACGGCCAAATTAATGGACGGGTGAACCCTTTAAAAACTGACAAACGTTTGCGCATGTGTTGCAAAAAGATGTGAGCTGACGCCCCATTATCTCTGATGCTGGAGGTCTTAATAGCCGAAAGGGATGCGCTAACCCCCACGTGATCCTGACGAATTTCTCTTCTGTGGGTAACATTTTCAACTGGTAATGTAAGACATAATTAGCGGCGACGCTGTTCTTTGCATCGTATCACATGAAGATTTTTCTATTAAATTTTAGTCTAATCCGATCATAAATGTTCTGCAGCAACGAAATTCTTTCACCGAAGAAACCAGAGAGAATTTCGTTCTGTACAGTTCACAGATTTTTGTAGTGAAATATTTTTGTAAGTCACTTGCTGATATTCATTAACAGTATCCCTACACGGTGACGTAAAGTAATTTCTGCAGGCCGTTTTCGTCCACCTTAATAAGCTTGGAGGTATGTGTGGCAGTGTTATTGGCATTTTTATAGCTCTGTTTCAGTGTAGTGGAATTGTAGAGCACCAGAAGTGTTAGAATAGCAATTTTCGACGATATGTGATCGGCTTTGTACAGCACTGTTGTCCTGCCATTACGAAGTGTTCCCCATGTCCATTTGTAGACGCCTTCATTTAAGGTGCAAACTATAATAATACGTGAATGAAATTGTCACTCTGCAGCGGAGTGTGCGCTGGTATGAAACTTCCTGGCAGATTAAAACTGTGTGCCGGACCGAGACTCACACTCGGGACGTTTGCCTTTCGTGGGCAATTGCCCTACCACTGAGCTACCCAATCACGACTCACGACCCATCCTCGCAGCTTCAGTTCTGCCAGTGCCTCTTCCCCTACCTTCCAAACTTCACAGAAGCTCTTCTGCGAAGGTCCTGAGTTCGAGTCTCGATCCGGCACACAGTTTTAATCTGCCAAGAAGTTTTATTAGAATACGTGGATTCATAGTTGTAGTGATTTGATTGTGTTAATTAGATTTCTGACTGTTCTATATACGGCTGATTACAGTTAGAAAGTCATGCACGTTACATTCCACATACATGCGGAATCACCTGGAGGCAAATGCATTTTTGCCGCTGTAGATGTCGAACTTAAATGGAAATTGTCTCAAGACAGTTTCCTAAAATTTTTTAATGAACTGTAAATGAACCTCACAGATATGCTTAGTTTTCTGATTTTTACTGAGTTTTTTACGGTATACGTTTTTCTTCTGTGAAATGAGGACAGATAAGAGTAAAGGAAGTAATTTCGACTTCTCAACACATCCTGTAGTCGATCATTTTAACGGTAACAAAATTATAAGCTAAAGTTATGATTTTAGATACCAGAAATTTTTATCCTTAGTTTACATAAATTTTCGACTTAAAAGGAAATGGAGGAATAATCAACTGAAATTAAGTACAACAAAATACAACTTAAAAATACATTGTGTGTATATTAATATCACTGTTGTTGCAAAGTATCTGAGAATGTAGTACCATGACCTAATTTTCGTTATATATTTTAAGTAAGTGAAATAAATTTGCAGGCATAAAACTGACAACATTGCGAATGTTTATTGAGACTTGATAGAACAAATCTTTAATTACAACGTAGAGACAAAGAATCCTAAGGCCATTTTGAACTGTAATCACTACCAGGGAAAGCGTGAAGCAGTAGTTGACATAAAATATTTAGCTTTAGAAATGCTTAACTATCGATGACTGATCAATGCAAAACTGAAAGTGGGCACACTAACGTGAAATACAAAGTCGGGACTGTGCTATTTCGTTATACAGACTGCTACTACATCGTATAACTACTCTTTCTTACACGTTTTACCATAAGACACAATGATACATGGACATAAAGTGAGGAACAATGAAGTGTGCAGTTTTCAGTCTTACAGTAATTAAAATAAATTTTTTACCACCATAAGGAGCAGACTTTCTGTATGTTTATGAAACTTCAATTTTCTTTACACGTTCTTGAATCTGTAAACAGTGAAATAAGGGAAGAGTAGTATAGAATATGAAAACCAATGAACCTAGTGTACTTGACAGTCTTTAAACCGTATTACTGAACGCGATTCACAAGATGTTTCAGGTAAACAGTTTCATCTTAAAACATCAATGAACAGAAGGAATGCTACTGTTACTATAAGTAGCTAAGATTAAGAATAATGGTTCTTCCAGTCTTCTTTATATGTGCATTACGTAATAATGTTATTCTAACAACAAATATACATTTATATTTTGTCAGAGGGGAAGTTTAGAAGTGTAACATATTTCAGGAACGCAGTAATGGTGCTTGCGTTTGTAACATGGAGCTCATTAGTTTATGGGAACGAAAAACTGAACTAAAAGACAAATTATAGTGTTGTCGAAGAAAAACTGATTTTAATGTTCCTAGGTTCAGTTTCTAATACGTTAGAATCCAATCCCTTGGAGAGGTAATTTTAGACCTGCTAATGAGAATGGAAGTACGGCAACTGAATACACGTGAGAGCGTTCTACAGCTACTGTTTACTCAAAAATAATGTTATATGGCATTAGAATGTTGTTAGATTTGAAAAGATACAATGAAAAATTGGTGAGCAAATCAACTAAAGCAATAAGAGTATGAAGGAAAAAGATAGAAATTTACATTGAGTATACATCACATGGTAGACAGCATAGTAATAAACAACCGAGAGAAAATTGTGCATGCAAGTGAAGTTTCTTTACAAGAGATGAATAAGAAATATAGGTAGTTGACAATTAAAATCATGACATACCAAATGAAGTGTGTAAAGTCATTCGAGGTACGAAGAAAGGACGGTGTTCCAATAGAAATAATAAAACTATGAGAGACCATAGTGCCAATACTTTCTCAGCTGTCCTAGTTTTCAGTTCCTTAAACGGATAATACCAAGAAGGAATACGGTTTAATAAGATATGTTTGAACTACCTTTGTTTTTCTGATGCCATTGTACGTTTGCTGTTATTGCATATAAATTTCAACAAAGAACATGAAAACTTAACATAGTGCAATTTCAGGGCCAGCCTGAAAATGAATCATAATGAGACCAAAATAAAATGTAACCTACCATCGAAAAGGAAATAGTAGAAATTAAAGTAAATTCATAGGAATAATCGATGCGTTTTTTGTATTTAAGGCAGAGACTGCACAGTCACATAAAGAAATCAACAAGAAGCAAAAATGACCTGGAATGCTTTTCGTAAACTAAATAGTCTTCAACCAAAAATTCCTATACGTCCGAAACTTAGAGTCTTCAATCAGTGAATGTTAGAATTTTAGGCTTATGGCATTGGGAAATGAACTTTCGATGCGAAAATTATTCAAAAACTTGTAAGGATCAGTGAGAAATGGACGTGTGTATAAGTGGCAGTCAGATGAAGACAAGACACATGAAAGTACCTTGGCCCACATGTTGCGAAGACTTTTTCGACTACGCTGCAGAAGTTTCTATGGGAAGCCCTTACAAATCCTCCGTGCAGCCCCGATATGCGGCCACGCAATTTAGATATTTTTGGGGCCGTGAGAAGGGAACTTGTGGCCGTCGATTTGCTTCGGACGAAGAGGCACGCCTAGGTATAATCATGGCGCCGTAGGTAACCGCAAATATGAGAGCGTGCTGAAAGTAATGTCTCGAAATTTCTTATGTGAAAACTCTTAAAGTGTTTTAAATAAAACAAAACTTATAAACATTCTACATCTTTATTCTTCGTGTCTACATATTTCTTTCTCAACATAGTCCCCTTGGTGACGAACACATTTCTCCCAATGAGACAGCGGTTTGTTCATACTGTCACTGTAGAATGTGTGACTTCGTTGACGGAGACACAACCTCACATGTGCTTACACCGTTTCAGCACTATGAAAGTGAAGTCCTTCAGGCTGGCCGCTGTGGCCGAGTGGTTCAAGGCGCTTCAGTCCGGAACCGCGCTGGTGCTACGGTCGCCGGTTCGAATCCTGCCTCGGGCATGGATGTGTGTGATGTCCTTAGCTTAGTTAGGTTTAATTAGTTCTAAGTATAGGGGACTGATGACCTCAGATGTTAAGTCCCATAGTGCTTAGAGCCATTTGAACCATTTTGAAGTCCTTCAAGGTGTTCTTTAAGTTCTGTAAACCGATGAAAATCGGATGGGGCTAAGTCGGGACTTTATGGAGGGGTGAATCCCAGGCGTCGGACTACTGCAGATGTAGCATTGCTCGTGTCTGGTCTGGCACTGTCGTGCTGAAGGAGAGGGTTCTCCATGTGTCGACGAACTCTTCGGGTCGTGCTTTCAGTTTTCTGAGGGTCTTGCGATTGATTGCAGAATTTATGGTGGTGGCCGTAGGCATGAATTCCAAATGCACCACACCTTGAAGTTCCCGGAACACTGTGAGCACGACTTTGCTGAGAGGATGAGCTTGAACTACTTTGGCGTCGGTGATCCTTTGTGGCGGAAATCAGTTGATGCTCTCTTGGTTTCGGAGTCATAATGGTGAACCCAGCTTTCATAATATTGTTAAGGAACCCATCCCATCATCCTTACGCTCAAAGCGCAAAAGAAATTATTTTGACAAATGTCCAATTTCCTCTGTTTCATGTCATAAGTTAGCATTCGAGGCACCCACCATGCACATAATTTTCTGTACCGGAGTTCTGCAGTGATGGCCTGTATGCTCCCTTGCGACATAGCACACTTTCCTGGCAGCTGTGTCTGTGTTATCCGACGATTTTCTCTGATGAGTTCATCAACACGATTCCGATTAGTCTCTTCAGTTGCCGTAAGTGGTCGTCCACCCCAAGCTCTGTCACACACGTTGAAGTTAGCACCATCTTTTCCTTCAATACGGGCACGAGCAGCCCAACGTCGCATTTTAGTAATGTCGGTACAATCATCGTCGTACGCAGCATTCATTCTTCTCTGGTCTTCAATGTCAGGCACGTTTTCTGTGGTTAGAAACTCGATTACAGCTCGCCGTTTCTCAAGCAACGACATCGTTAGGTTACGCACCACAATGTTACACGCTACAACTCAGGGCCCTCTAGCGCAACTGTGAATAACCAACGACTGTGGTTTGTACGCGACAGGTCATCAAGCGTTTCCTATGGATCGTTCGACACTACTCACCGCTACGTCTCATGGGCTTTCTACTGATCGACTAAGTTCGGTTGTATTTCTGACTATGAAAACATTTAAGGGCATTGCCGTACGACCAACCCATCGACAAGGTGCAGACATTACAGGAGCGTGTGACCGGTGAATGTGCCACAGTCGGAATGGTCCACGTGTATTTGAAAGAGTGCGTGATTCACTGCGAAGGAAGGCTGAAGGAAGTTTCAGGATGCGCGGTAGCCACAAGCAGCACTTCCTATAGTGTCTCCTCCTACGTGACATACATATGGGTTTGAGAGGACACATTGGCCCTATTGCAACAAGTTTGGGTTTCCAGAAGTATAAAAAAAAATGGTTCAAATGGCTCTGAGCACTATGGGACTCAACTGCTGTGGTCATTAGTCCCCTAGAACTTAGAACTACTTAAACCTAACTAACCTAAGGACATCACACACATCCATGCCCGAGACAGGATTCGAACCTGCGACCGTAGCAGACGCACGGTTCCGGACGGTGCGCCTAGAACCGCGAGACCACCGCGGCCGGCTCCAGAAGTATCGTTATAGGACACTTGTATAGGGCACTTCCTTGTAATTTTGAACAATACTATCTCCTGTAGGACTGTGTGAAACTTATGCACCCCCTATATGTGACATAAGTTCGTTCTGTTGACAGGCTCCACATAATAACATATACAGGTATGCATGCAGCAGCATGCGCTACGTAATATGTTTCAGAATTCCAAAAATGAATTTTATGCGGGTTTCATTCCTCGGGTTCTGTTGGTGAGAGAAAGGTAGGGTCGAGTGATTTGGATATTCCCAATGGAACAATCGTCTCACTGTGACTACCCTACAGTACAGGGTCCAAATTTGGTAAATGGAGCAAATCGGTTGGCTCTTTTTTCATTATATGTGGTTTCCGGTGCGCCTTAAGGGACTTATGGAGACACCACATAGCTTGTGGATGGTTCCTGAGAAAATCCGAAAAACATGGTTTTTCAGTCGAAAACGTTGTTTATAAAATGACATAACACTGAGAAATATAATTTAAAGTTACTCCGTTGTCATCAGTAAGCCTCTGGGAACCCCATGTTACAGTACTGAAGTCATGCAATTTTTTTGTGCATGTAAAATCCAGTCTGAGGAGTAAAATTAGTTCCGCGTTATTTCAGTTTTACATAAGTAAACTATTAAGAGTTTACTGACCTATAAAGATCTTTTCAAATTAGTAACGCGCTCTGGTGTAGCAGGGAAAAGAAGGGAACCAGCAGAAAAATGCTTCTATCGAAACACAAAAAAGGCTAATATGCTCTTGAAAAGTGGGGTACCAGCTGCCTCATCCTACCTTCCTCGACACCTTTAACAATTTTCCCAAAAATTTTGGCGTGCGAACATATTCGTGCTTTTTTATGTTGAGACACAATGAGACAGTGGCAGTGGGAAATGGAGACAAAAACGTAATAAAGTTTCGATGATAGTAGACAGTGGTAGTGGGATAGAAAGGGCGAAGGAGATAATGATAGAAAGAGAGGGACACAGTGTCAGTGGAACATACTTGACAGTGACAGATCAGTGCTAGGGAAAGAATGAAGGAGACAGTACCAGTGGGAGAGGAATAAAGAAAAGGAGAAACTGGAGGTGGGCGAGAGCCAGTGATAATGGGAGTGCCGGCCGGTGTGGCCGTGCGGTTCTAGGCGCTTCAGTCTGGAACCGCTTGACCACTACGGTCGCAGGTTCGAATCCTCCCTCGTGCATGGATGTGTGTGATGTCATTAGGTTTAAGTAGTTCTACGTTCTAGGGGACTGATGACCACAGATGTTAAGTCCCATAGTGCTCAGATCCATTGAACCATTTTTTGATAATGAGAGACAGAATCTATGACAGTGGGGAAGAGAGAGATAGTGAGAGTGAGGAGAGACAGCAGCAGAGGGGAGGAATGAATGCGATAGTAGCAGTAAGAAAGAGCAAGAGGGAAACAGTGACAGGAGAGGAGACAATTGTAGTAGGACAGAGCGAAGCAGACTGTGGCTGTGAGACAGGAGAGAGTGGCAGTTATGGAGAAACAAAGAGATAATGACTATGAGTTGGGCTGAGCGATTGAGAAATGTGGGAGTGGATGGATATGAGCGACTTACAACGGTGGAATAATGGGTGTAAGCTAGTTACATATAGGGGAGCTTGTGGGCACGAGAGGCGAGCTACATGTTAAAAAGAGCACGAATATGTTAGCATGACAAAATTTTTGGCAAGATTTTTAAAGGTGCTGAGGAGGGTGGGATGAGTCAGTTGGTACCCCACTTTCCAGCTAGAGCAAAAAAATGGCTCTGAGCACGATGGGACTTAACTGCTGAAGTCATCAGTCCCCTAGAACTTAGAACTACTTAAACCTAACTAACCTAAGGACGTCACCCACATCCATGTCCGAGGCAGGATTCGAACCTGCCACCATAGCGGTCTCGCGGTTCCAGACTGTAGCGCCTAGAACCGCTCTGCCACTTCGGCCGGCCAAAAGAAAGGGTCCTAAGCATTATTATGTGCTGGGTTCACTCCCTTACATCTTCCAGTGCTCTCATATGAAAAGCACCGTCACAGTACATTTATTTTCTCATGAAATGCTAATTTGTTATCAACAGTCCATTTGAGTTTGAGGGTAACAGAGATACTGAGGTACAACACTAGAAGGAAATGTGAAGTGAATTACCCCTTAATGAATCTAAATTTGGCTCAGGAAATGAGTAAATATGCGGTTTGAAAACTCTTTGACAATCTACCCACGGAAACAAAACGTCTGACACACTACAGAAGTATTTTCAAATGTAGATGGTAGATGTTTCTGCTTACCATATCTATTTATATCAGACAAGAAGGTCTGAGTAGACATAATTAGTCATTTGGACAGAAAGAAACTGTAAAAGATGAGTGTGTAGCCACACAACTATTTTTTTCGTCTTTATGTAGTCGTATATAAGGCGATTAAAAAATGTGTCACGTGTTCCCAGACTAGGTAATATTGGTCAAAGTTGTAAGAAAAGTTCCTATAGCGATAAGTTCGAAAACCAATACCTAGAACCGCTCGGCCACTTCGGCCGGCCCCAGCTAGAACATTTTAACACAGGAGCTTATTAGCCTTTTTGTGCTCCGATAGGAGTATTTTTCCGCTGGTCTTGAAAATGATCCATGGAACAAGTAACTAACAGTAAAGGACATGTTGTCAATAAATCTGTTGTGAGAAGATTGAAAAATTATCATGTCCCCCATAACACAGAATTTACACAGCAGCTTTCCCTCAGAAATAATAATAAAAAAAAACAACGTCCGAGCAGCTACAACCTGTGAAAGGAGATTAGTCAACCTAAAATTGTATACACTTCGTCAGAGTGGCTTTCGCAAAGCTACTGGTAGGCTAAGTGCGCGTTAAAAAGCACCCGTTTAACAATGACGGTTTAAAGATGGCACGAAATTGCGTGGAGAGGCCGGCGGGGCATCCTCGACAGAAAAACTAGGAGCAGAATGGCTTCCGGTTGCGAGGGCAGCGCGCCTTCCGCGGTGGCGCAGTATTTTACGTGCGGGCGCGCAGAAATAAAGCTGGCCCGAGCGTCAGGTGAAGAGAAGCGGAGGGGCGACTCTTTGTCCGGCCGCGGGACGCCCGCCGCAGAGCGTACAACTCAGTAACGCTTTCCGACAACAATTAATTCCCAATTACCATAAATCCGGAGCGCGCCGGCCACAAAGCAAGTCTGCACTTCCCCGGCCGCGACCTAACGCCTCGCATAAACAATAGACTAATCGTGTAATTGCGAGGCCGGCGACCGCCCAGCGAGCTCCACGCTCTCCTCGGAATGAGGATCATAAAAATTATCAGCGCGCTCGCAATAAAACCGAACCCTTCTTGCGCACCCACCTCCCCTGACAACAAAGCTCTCCCTTCACCAGAAAATAAGTTGCTTTAATTTTCGAGCGCTTCACGCATAATTTAATTACCGGAGGAGCGGCGTCCCGTTTAGGTGCTACACGCGTCCCCTCTGCCGATCGCCGGGCACTTCGCAAACAAGTTCTCTCCTCCCGCTTCCGCTCGCCCGGCCGGGACGGATATTTCAATCTCGGCGCGGTCCCAGCACAGTTTTTAACTCTTCTCCTCCGATCGCGAGCTATTCGCTGTCATAAAATAAACAAACGCCGATAGTTAATTAACTAATGCAAAACTGCAGCTCCGAGTTGTAAATCGAATAACTCGCAGATTGCAAATTGCTGAAATAGGAGGTAAGAGGGACATATCTGGTATATTTATGACCGGAAATGCTTTTTTTTCTGTTCACTTGTACATACTACGTTCAGTACTCGTGAAATTCGAATCGGAGCTATCGAAGCAAGTAATCTGTGTTCATACATCTACGTGTCAAAGTGACGGAAAAGTTAATTCCGTAATTGCTTCCGAGAGGAGAATCCCATCGACTGGACAAACCTGGGCACAGCCGTCCTCTGTAAAACGACCCCAAGGCCGCTGCAGCAACCTAGAATCTACGTTCAGAAACAGCAATATGGGGAGAACTAAACAGTGACGTTACGCGTGGTAAATTAAAATCAACCATGGAAAAGGCAACTAATCATCTTCACCAATAGTCTTAAGTTACTAAACCTTCCCTCGCCCCCCCCCCCCCCCCCACCTTCCCAACAACCACACACATTGTGTAAGTAGGCTGCTTAGGTTTTTATGTTGGTAACGCCACGTAGCGCTCTATATGAAAATCACTGGCTGTGCTGTGTGCAGTCTGGGGCTGGTTTGCATTGTTGGAATTTGCTATTGTAGTGTTGCGCAGTTGACGTGAACAGCGCGTAGCGTTGCGCAGTTAGAGGTGAGCCGCCAGCAGTGGTGGATGTGGGTAGAGAGATGGCGGAGTTTTGAGAGCGGATGATCTGGACGTGTGTCCATCAGAGACAGTAAATTTGAAAGACTGGATGTCATGAACTGATATATATATATATTATGACTTTTGAGCACTACTAAGGTAAATACATTGTTTGTTCTCTACCAAAATCTTTCATTTGCTAACTATGCCTATCAGTAGTTAGTGCCTTCAGTAGTTAGAATCTTTTATATAGCTGACAGTATTGGCGCTCGCTGTATTACAGTAATTCGAGGTACGAAGATTTTTGTGAGGTAAGTGATTCATGAAAGGTATAGGTTATTGTTAGTCAGGGCCATTCTTTTGTAGGGATTTTTGGAAGTCAGACTGGGTTGCGCTAAAAATATTGTTTGTCAGTTTAGTGTTGATCAGAATAAGTTAAGAGCGAAATGTCTGAGTACGTTCAGTTTTGCTCAGCTGTTTGAAAATCAAATAACGTAAGAGGTTCATCAGCACAGTAATTCATAAATTTTTCTAAGGGGACGTTTCAATTGAAAACACGTGTAACAAAGGCTGCCCGATTTCTATTGTTTCTACCCATAGTTAAAAACCAAAGCTGTCTACACAAAGGTTAAGCTACTACGAGGGGATTTCAAAACGTGTGTCACAAATTACACTGTCCAGTAAAATTAATGTGACCACCTGTCAAAAGTCTGAATAACCATATTTTGTAGCGCAAAACATGCAGGAAGAAAGTCAGTGAAGTTTTGGAAGGTTCGGCAGGGATGTGGAATCAGGCTTACACCAGTGCTGTGGCCGCTGCACTAGGTTTCTCTTTTGAGGCTCGAGGTGGTCCCACAGATTCTCGATTGGGTTCAGATCCGGGGAGTTTGTTGAATGCTTGTGTAGATCCAGTGTGCCTTCCAGAATGACGAGATCACCCAGGAATGACTGGGAAACATTCCCCAGACCATAACATTCTCTCCTGGCTTCAAGGTGCTTGCTTTCAGACGTTGAACGCCGCAAACACCAACGGAAATCTATCTGATGGAACATAACACGTCATTGATATGAAAAGGTCACTGTCCCCAGTCAGTGGCCGTCCAGTTGCAGTATTGGTGTGTAAATTCCAGCCTTCGTCGCCGATGAGCAGCAACCAGCATGGGTGCATGACCCAGGCGCCTGCAATGGAGGCTACTTTCACTGAACAGGCGTTGAGGAGACACTGTTGGTAATCCCTTGGTTCATTTGGGCGGGCAGTTGCTCAACAGCTGCACGTCTGTTCGCCCGTACATACCTCCGCGGCCGTCGTTTACCCTTGTTGTCTACCGCCTTATAGCGCCATTTTGCTACGCGAATTATACTTTAACCACAGCTACAAGGCAACGGCTTATAAACTTAGCCGTTCTGGAAATGCTTCCACCCTTGGACCGAAAGCCAATGATCAGGCCCTTTAGGATGTCAGATAAATCGCTCCGTTTCCACATTACGACAACGAGTGCACTATTATCCGTGTACCCCCTACGCACTTTATATACACTGCTGGCCATTAAAAATGCTACACCAAGAAGAAATGCAGATGATAAACAGGAATTCATTGGAAAAATATATTATACTAAAAATGGCATGTGATTACATTTTCACGAAATTTGTGTGCATAGATCCTGAGAAATCAGTACTCAGAACAACCACCTCTGGCCGTAATAACGGCCTTGATACGCCTGGGTATTGAGTCGAACAGAGCTTGGATGGCGTGTACAGGTACAGCTGCCCATGTAGCTTCAACACGATACCACAGTTCATCAAGAGTAGTGACTGGCGTATTGTGACGAGCCAGTTGCTCGGCCACCATTGATGAGACGTTTTCAATTGGTGAGAGATCTGGAGAATGTGCTGGCCAGGGCAGCAGTCGAACATTTTCTGTATCCTGAAAGGCCTGTACAGGTCCTACAACATGCAGTCGTGCATTATCCTCTTGAAATGCAGGGTTTGGCAGGAATCGAATGAAGAGTAGAGCCACGGGTCGTAAAACATCTGAAATGTAAAGTCCACTGTTCAAGGTGCCGTCAATGCGAACAGGAGGTGAACGAGAAGTGTAACCAATGGCACCCCATACCATCACGCCGGGTGATACGCCAGTATGGCGATGACGAATACACGTTTCCAATGTGCGTTCACCGCGCTGTCGCCAAACACGGATGTGACCATCATGATGCTGTGAACAGAACCTGGATTCATCCGAAAAAGTGACGTTTTGCCATTCGTGCACCCAGGTTCGTCGTTGAGTACACCATAGCAGGCGCTCCTGACTGTGATGCAGCGTCAAGGGTAACCGCAGCATGGTCTCCGAGCTGATGGACCATGCTGCTGCAAACGTCGTCGAACTGTTCGTGTAGATGGTTGTTGTCTTGCAAACGTCCCCATCTGTTGACTCAGGAATCGAGACGTGGCTGCACGATCCGTTACAGCCACCCGGATAAGATGCCTGTCATCTCGACTGCTAGTGATCCGCGGTCGTTGGGATCCACCACGGCGTTCCGTATTACCCTCCTGAACCCACCGATTCCATATTCTGCTAACAGTCATTGGATCTCGACCAACGCGAGCAGCAATGTCGCGATACGATAAACCGCAATCGCAATAGGCTACAATCCGACCTTTATCAAAGTCGGAAACGTGATGGAATGCATTTCTCCTCATTACACGAGGCATTACAACGTTTCACCAGGCAAAGCCTGTCAACGGCTGTTTGTGTATAAGAAATCGGTTGGAAACTTTGCTCATGTCAGTACCGGTGCCAACCTTGTATGAATGCTCTGAAAAGCTAACCATCTGCATATCACAGCATCTTCTTCCTGTCGGTTAAATTTCGCGTCTGTAGCACGTCATGTTCGTGGTTTACCAATTTTAATGGCCATTAGTGTAGTCTCCACTACTAATGCAGCCGCTTACCGTCTGTGAGTGAATATGTCACGTCGACATCGAACATAGGCGGTGGCCACATTAATGTGACTGGACCGTGTATTATGGCAGGCCAAGCAACCTTTATTGAATGCTGCACTACACTTCCGAATGACACAAATACATGAGACTATTTATGAATAATGCCACCAAGCCTCCGTAAACACGGCCGTAATGTTCTACCAATCGTGTAATTCCTTGACGATAGAAATCCACTACTTGGTCACGGAGTCATTCGACAACCACTGTGTGAAAATCCTCGACTTTTGAAAATATTCGACTGCTGTGAATTAGTCTGTTGCCTGGACGTTACCTTCTGTGGTCAATATCCATGGCCTTCCTTCCCAAGCAGCATCACGTACGTCTGTCATGCCTCAGCCAAATTGTTGGTGGTCCCTTTAATCCCCACAACCAACCAACCAACCAACTAAATCGTTGGTACCATTTCTCTGCGACTCGACGCCACATTGCATTTGGTCATTATACCGCCAGAATTTCACTGCGAATCTGTATGTAATTTAGACGTTCTGTCACCTATAATCGTACTGTCTGGTGTGCTTTAATTTTCTACTACGCTTCCAGTTACCACGCTGTTGACTACAACGCTGTGATGCAATTGTGTGGCATACTTTATGAAGTCCCATCGTATCACACATATACTACTACTTTTCGTATTCCGGGGATTTTAATTCTGACCCGTGGATACAAAATACCATCACTTTTGTATTCAACACCTCTAAAACAAAGCGCTGCGCGGGACATCGAGCGCAAACCGGTTGTTCCAGAACATAGATATTCGGCTACAGCTTTGCCAATCATTACCTTACACCACCATAATACAAAAATCACGTAACTGTATGAGATATTACAAACCTCGCCTCGGCTCTTTATCAACTCACTGGGCCAAGAATCCCTACACGTTTCATATAAATTAACACCCATTTTATGACACAATAAACACAAACACACATATATCTCAGATTTATTTCACGTCATTTCTCATATTCATTATAACGGATTCCTACACGTACCGTCTGGTGGAGCTTCTGTTACTTAAGCTAACCGCGCACGGCGACTTACCTCTGGTCTGGTCGTCAGAGTTGCTTGCTAGAATCGATTCGCAGTCACCACAACACACTTTCCTCTGGCAGTATCGTATGATAGTCCACCTATTAAGATGGCTGCATGCGGAGGACCCAGGTTCGTTTCCGGTACTGCAGAGGATATTTCCTTGATGACAGGACTGCTATGGGGTACACTTGGCCTCGTGATGCCAATTGAGGACCTACTTCACCGAGTAGCAGTGACTCCATGGTCTGGAAAGTCTGCAAAACGGCCGTGAGAGCGTTGTGATGACCACGTGCCCTCCTTACCGCAATCACATGACGCCGAAAGGCAGAGGATGACACGGCGGCCGGTACACAACCCTTAGGTCCTCTCGGCCTGGCGTAGAGCTTGTATACATTTTAGTATCGTATAATAATGTTCGGCATGGTGGTAAGGCTGGTAAGTGTACATCTAAATGAAGCAGATGGTTTTCACAGTCAGAAAATAAAAAAAAGCTGATATTCAGTTAACCAATGCAAACTGCATTCCACTTTGCAAACTGAATAATTCGCTGAGATCGAATCATTGAAACAGAACTGAAGAGTTGTATGTCAATTAAATGTATGACAAGAAAGTACTTTTCGTTTCCTTGCATATTATACGTACATACTCCCGAGATTGGAATCGGACCAATAAAAAGTTATTCTGCGTCCGATCATCTACACTTTTAAATGAAACTATATGGATCCACAGAACTTCTCAAGTATCAGACATTAATGATGTATATATGTAGACTGCAACTAAAATTTGTGCCAAGGGTTCGAATCCAGGCTTTGATACAAATTTCCATTCGTCGCTTCAGTCTGCATATATACATCATTTGTATTTTTATTTGCTGAGAAGTTCAGCTCCTTAATTTGTCAAGAAGGCAGAACTGCATCGACATAAATGAGAGATTAACTTATTTCACTGTGAAGTAAATAAAAGTGACAATGCCGTTGAGGAATGAATCACTAGGTCAGTGCAGTGGGCGCCACAGTACGACAGCATCGAGCAGTAAACGTTCAGATCGTACTGTAGTGATTACCAAGTGAAAGCAGTCAATTTTCGTTATATTCGGAAGGAGTACGGCTCGTCTTCGTTCGCCCATTTGGTTTATAAGTTTCGCGGTTTCCTTAATCGATCTTGTGGCAATGCAGGGATGGTTCCTCAAAAAAGGTCATTGACTTACCTTCCCACCCTCTTTCCCCTATAATAACGGCGTGCATTTACGTATGTGTGTGTGTGTGTGTGTGTGTGAAAAGCAACACACGTGATCGATTATATATAAAAAAGATCTACCTGTTGTAGTGTACATCATACTCTCCAATGTTCACTAACAACAGTCAAACGTACGATATAAGAGCATTGTCTTAATAAGTTGCACTTTCTCGGGCGAGATGGAAGAGTGGCTAGACACTGGAATGTTGATAAGGATGAGCAGAGTTCAACTACTTTAGCTTTTCCGTGGTTTACCCAAATCATTCCAAATGAGTTGCTGTGCTGTATTACAGAAAAACCGAAACAGAGCCAGTCCTCTATCGTTATCCAGCTGTGCTAATGTTCTGTCTCACACAATCGCTATGTGATATGGGGTGTAAACCTAGTTATTACCTTACTTTTTACTTCTACGTTTTTCATGTACCTATTCAAGAAAGATGCTGTATTATTCTGAAATTGTAGCTAATAATACTTAAAGTCTGATTGCTGCGATTTAACATTGTTAAGGCTTTCTAACTTTCTGACAACTTAAAGATGATTTATATTGCTGAGGAAAGAACTTACGTTTGTCGTAAATTTCTTCGAAAAAGGGGAAATACAGGAACTTGGTGGCAACATTTATTCTCCGAGGAAGAAAGTTTTTATTTACAGCTGCGAATGTACACTCAAATCCACTGATCAGCTGCAGTGCTTGGACTGAGAAGGCAGTGTTAATTTTGGTGAATGCTAAGTTTATTCCTTAAACTATCACGATAGAACCTCTCTTAAATTGTTATCCATGTGCTCTTCCTCAAATTGCTTTAGTAGACCTTGGTAGATTTAGCTTTGTACCCTTATACGAATTTTGTTCTGTTCTGCTTCCGTCATCCACCAGTAAACAGAGGGACCTACGAGTGTATCAGAAAATTCATTTTCATGGCGACGTACGTTACACGGTTACACTCATTGTACTGAAATGTGGATATCATTTTTCTACTGTTTATAATATGAAGCTCGTAGGTAATAGCGTGGTGATTTCAAAAAAATAAGAAGGTTATATTAAGTATTACTACTGCTGCTTCAATAAAATTCCACTTTTTATGTTGAAATGTATGATAAAAGTAACGCAATATTTTTTTTGAAATGTCCATGTACTGCGAAGGGCGAGTGATGAACTTCGTAATCAATGCTTATAAACGCCAACCTTTATTTTTTTTACGCCAAGATTGTCAGTGAATTAGTTTATGGAAAGTCATACTTGCGGTATCAGCTATGCAGGTAGCCTGAATTATCTGAGGTATCCATCATGTTTCTTTATTTAGCAGATTAACTCTGCTTCCTTCATGCTACCGTTCGATTTCAAAGTATAACATTTCTTCTCCTGGTGCCTCTTAAACGCGGTCCACACTGTCCGTTCACGAGGTACTGGGGAAAGATATCACTAGGACTTCGTTTCTGAAACCATCGCAACATTTGTTAGAAGTTATTTAATCTCTTGCTGTTAATGAGCAATAACCACTGCATTCTAGCCAAGCCTGCGGGTTGCACTGTTGTATTTGATCACGAATAGTATCTGCGCAATGTCCTCAGTATGTTACAAGCGTCGGTCGTGTTCAGAATAGTGTTCTGTGTAGCTGTGAGTTTATTATTGTGCGTCGGAGCTAAGTACACTACTGGCCATTAAAACTGCTACACCACGAAGATGACGTGCTACAGCCGCGACATTTAACTGACAGGAAGAAGATGCTGTGATATGCAAATGATTAGCTTTCCAGAGCATTCACACAAAGTTGGCGCCAGCGTTGACTGGTGAAACGTTGTAATGCCTCGTGTAACAAGGCGAAATGCGTACCATCACGTTTCCGACTTTGATAAAGGTCGGATTGTAGCCTATCGCGATTGCTGTTTATCGTACCGCGACATTTCTGCTCGCGTTGGTCGAGATCCAATGACAGTTAGCAGAATATGGAATCGGTGGGTCAGGAGAGTAATACGGAATGCCGTGCTGGATCCCAACGACCTCGTATCACTAGCAGTCGAGATGACAGGCATCTTGTCCGCATGGCTATAACGGATCGTACAACCACGTCTCGATCCCTGAGTCAGCAGATGGGGACGAACAGTTCGAGGACGTTTTGGAGCAGCATGGACTATCAGCTCGGAGACTATGCTGCGGTTACCCTTGACGCTGCATCACAGTCAGGAGCGCCTGCTATGGTGTACTTAACTACGAACCTGGGTGAACGAATGACAAAACGTCATTTTTTCGGATGAATCCAGGTTCTTTTTACAGCATCATGATGGTCGCATCCGTGTTAGGCGACATCGTGATTAACGCTCATTCGAAGTGTGTATTCGGACTCGCCATACTGGCGTATCACCCGGCGTGATGTTATGGGATGCCATCGGTTACACGCCTCGGTCACTCTTGTTCCCATTGACGGCACTTTGAACATTGGACGCTACATTTCAGATGTGTTACGACTCGTGGCTCTACTCTTCATTCGATTCCTGCGAAACCCTGCATTTCAGGAGGATAATGTCGACCGCAAGGTCCTGTACGGGCCTTTCTGGATACAGAAAATGTTGGACCGCTGCCCTGGCCAGCACATTCTCCAGATCTCTCACCAATTGAAAACGTCTGGTCAATGGTGAACGAGCAATTGGCACGTCATAATACGCCAGTCACTACTCTTGATGAACTGTGGAATCGTGTTGAAGCTACATGGGCAGCTGTACCTGTACACGCCATCCAAGCTCTGTTTGACTCCATGCCCAGGCGTATCAAGGCCGTTACTTCGGCCAGAGGTGGTTGTTCTGGGTACTGATTTCTCAGGATCTATGCACCCAAATTACGTGAAAATGTAATCACATGTCAGTTCTAGTATAATATATTTGTCCAATGAATACCCGTTTATCATCTGCATTTCTTCTTGGTGTAGAAATTTTAATGGCCAGTAGTGTAAATTCGAACGTGGGCCAACTGTTGGTGTCCATGTGGTGGATTCTTCTCTTACCAAAGTAGCCGAAGTGTTTAGTGTTTCAGGAAGCACCGTATCAAAGAGTTATGCCGTATACAAGGAAAGCGGAAAAACATCATCCAGTAAGTCACAACGCGGACGAAAGTGTCTGTTGAATGATCGTGGCAGACGGTCGCTGAAGAGGATTGTAACGACAAATACGAGAACGACAGCTCGAAGAGTCACTGCAGGACTGAATGTCGCACTCGTGAACCCTTTCAGTACCAAAACAATCTCCTTAAGTGAGCTCGTATCCCAGAACCACACATCAGTGATGTAAATGCCCGTAACAGGAAAACGTGGTACCGAAACCACTATAGCTGCACCATGGAGCAATGGAAGAAAATCATTTGGTCGCATGAGTCTTGTTTCACATTGTATCCAACTTCTGGTCGAGCTTACGTCCCAAGAGTGAAACATGGCATGGATTCGGTATTGATTTGGGCAGCCAAATCATTTTATTTTGTGGGCCTCATGCTTACACTGCAAGATCGCTTTACTGCCAAGATTATGTGGCCATTTTGGCTATCAGGCCCGTCTTATGGTATAATGTTTGTTCCCCAGTGGTGATGCAATTTTCCAAGAAGACAATGCCCTTGTTCACACTGCTCGCATCGTGCAGGACCGATTTTGTGAGCACGAGGACGAATTTTCGCATCTCCCCTGGACACCGTAGTCACCAGATCTCAGTATTATTGAGACATTGTGGTCTACATTGGAGAGAAGACTGCGTGATCGCTATGCACTTCCTTCATCGTTACCAGAACTCCCCACTCTTTTGAAGGAAGAATGGAGGAAGTTTCCCTTGAAAACCACACAGGAGCTGTATTTATCAGTCCCAAGACGACTAGAAGCTACTTTGTTGACGGAACCACAACCTCACATCTGCCTGCACCGCTTCATCACTATCAATGTAAAGTTCTTGAAGATTATCTTTAAATTTTGGGAAGAGATGAAAAATGGATGGTGTCAAGCTGGAACTGAATCGAGGATGATCAGTGACAGTGAACGCAAGGCATCACCTTGTCGCAACGCTGTCATGCTGAAGGGGAGTATATTCTACGTATGAAAGAACTCTTTGAATTCGAAACTCAATTGCAGCACGCTATTTCTCACACACCGACATAATTACGTTACGCACCACCATGTTACACTTTACCATTCAGAGCCCTCTGGCAGCAGAATGCCGCAAATACGTAGACATGAAGAACAGAGATGTAGAATGTTAATAATGGTTGTTTTATTTAAAAAGCTTTAAGAATCCTTACAGAAAAAGTTCGGTGCCATTACTTTTCATCACGTTCTCGTAGATGACCATGACCGAACAGAAGGTTCGTTTGTATCTGATGTTACCATTGCCCAGTTTTTACATTCACTTTGCCGGCCGTTGTGGGCGAGCGGTTCTAGGCACTACAGTCTGGAACCGCGCGACCGCTACAGTCGCAGGTTCGAATCCTGCCTCGGGCATGGATGTGTGTGACGTCCTTAGGTTAGTTAGGTTTAAGTATTTCTAAGGTCTAGGGGACTGATGACCTCAGCAGTTGAGCCCCATAGTGCTCAGAGCCATTTGAACCATTTACATTCACTGTGTTTTTCCGCCGTATATCGAATAGCACTCAGAATATTCTTCGGAAGATAACGTTATAGGATAAACAAGTCGAGTGATAACTCTGTTACTTCTTGTTCTTATTTCGTTGAACCCTACTTTGGGATACGTTAAATCAAACAATTTTAAATATTCTGTGACTTTCTATTAGCCAAGTGCTGTTCCATTCTTTCTGATACTGCTTCCCTTTCTTCTTCAGAGATTTGGATTGTTCGTTTGGTTGTCATTTAAGCTTGCAACCTTTCCTTGTCTTTGGCTTTTTTTATTTTCTATGATATGGAGTTCTCTTAAGTTCTTCTTCGTTTCCTTAAACCCATTTGGTTGGGCTTTTTTGTTGCAGAAACAGTCAAAAAATTTTGTTAATCTATCTGGGTTCATTCTGAAAACGGGTCTATAAAAATCAGTTCTTCTTTTCCTCATTGTGTTTGAGATTTTTATGCAATTTGGTAAAGGGTTTCACTTCTAATATTAATTAGTTTACTGTTGTGGAATCTGGAGCCGAGGGTTTTTCTTAATATCTTCCTTTCTTTAGTCTCCAGCCTTTTAACTGGGCCAAGGTTGGTAATAGACAATGTTTCGACTGCATACAGGGCTTCCGGTTTGATTACTGTATTGTAATGTCCTATTTTTGATTTCAACGAGAGAGACTTTGTGTTATATACATTTTTGGTGAGTTGGAAGGACAGTTCCACTTCACTTCTTCTAGATTCCATAGCCTTTTTCTTGAGCGCATTCCAGTTGATCAGTTCTCCAAGATCTCTATTTTTCGTTCTCCTACTTTAAAATATTTTGGTGCCCTTTTATGTTTGTCATTATCTTTGTCTTTTCAAAGGAGATTTTGAGACATATTATTTGAGCTTTTTTCTGTAGCCCTAGGATCTGTTCTTTAGCTTCTTACCAGGTCTCGGTCAGTAGGGCTATATAATCTGCAACTCCTGGACAATTGACTTTCATGCATTTAATTTTTGTTCCTGGTCGGATTTCACTATAGAGCTTCGTGTTCCACTCCCTGATTACTTGTTGTAGGGGGTTGTTAAATAGCAGTGGGGAGAGTCCATCTCCTTGCCGTATTCCAGTTTTTATCTCAAAAGTGTCGAAGAGTTCTGCAATGAATTTGACTTTGGAGTATGTGTTCTTAGGGTTTCTCTGATTAGGTTTGTGGTTTTGTTATCTAGTCTAAATTCTTTCAGTATAGAGATTAGAGATTCCCGGTCTATTGAGTTGGATACTTTCTGAGATTCAATGAAAGTGATAATATTTGATTTTGCTCTTGACTTCTGATAGGCCATGAAGATTTAGAAGCTTAGGATTTGTTCTGGGCAGGTTCTATCTTTCCTGAAACTGCTTGATATTCTCCAAGTTGATGGTCAAATTGGGGCACTGCACTGTTTAGTAGGACTTCGAGGATGTCTTGTATGTTACGTCTAGGAGTGAGATCCCTCGGTAGTTGTTGGAGTCTATTTTGGCCTCTTTCTCATTTAGTGGCTGGATGAGATCTGCCTTCCATTCATCTGAGAATCTTTCATTTATACTTGTTTCTTCAAAGACTTTTTGTAGAGAGTGTGTGGCGTTTTGTTGACTTTTTCCAAAGTTCATGTGTGTTTTTTTTTCTCCCGAGGCTTTATAGTTTTTGAGATTTGAAATGACTGTCTGTAGTTCCACGGTGGAGGGTGGTTCAGAGCTAGGGTTGGTTATTGATGACGTCTTACAGTCTATTTTTTTCTATGTGTTCTTCACAGTCGAGATATTTTCTTGAATATTCTGCCAACATTGTCCAATTATCCCTATTCTTGTGGGCAATATTTCCGTTTTTGTATTGGAGCTGTAGGGTTGGTGGGCTGTATTTGGTTACTTTTTGTTTAAAGATCTTGCAAAAGTTTCTTGTGTTGTTTTTGATGCCGGCCGGGGTGGCCGAACGGTTCTAGGCGCTACAGTCTGGAACCGCGTGACCGCTACGGTCGCAGGTTCGAATCCTGCCTTGGTCATGGATGTGTGTGTGTGATGTCCTTAGGTTAGTTAGGTTTAAGTAGTTCTAAGTTCTAGGGGACTGATGACCTCAGAAGCTAAGTCCCATAGTGCTCAGAGCCATTTGAACCATTTGTTTTTGATGAGTATCGTTGACATGAAAGAGGAGCTGGTCTTCTTGGACTTTTTTATTCTTTTGTTATTTTCACTCACTAATTTTGTCATGATTAAGAAGTTTTGGCTGTTAAAATCGTTTTTCTGTGACTGCCACTGTTGCCATGATTTTCTTATTAGTTCAATGAGTCTGTCACATTCTTCCGTCCACCAGGTATGTTTTTTGGTTTTGGTTGTCGGAGCTAATTGTTCGGACTGCTTATTAGGCTTTCTCTTATTTCATTACATTTGCATGGCTTCAGTTCCGATCAGAAACTCCTTGGAGTTTATTATGTTCTTTGGGTCATATTTTCTGCTTTTGGGGTTGTTGGTTCCGTTTTTCCTTTTGGGAATGATTTTGAGTCTTATTTAAGAAAGATAGTTTTCAGAATCTTGGTTGGCTCCTCTGAGGACTTTGACATTTTATATTGCTTCATGGAAATTCAGTTTGATTACCGAGTGATAGAGTTGGAAATCACCTATGTGTGGGTTTGGGGATGTGACGTGCTGTTGGCAAAGGCACACAAGTGAGGCAGTAGGTTTCGCTTTCCACAGCGAGGTGGTGCTTCTGGATAAAACAGCTGCTTTCCGTCTGCTACTGGCGAGTACATACTTGATTATGTCTCTTCCATATTACGATCCACGCTACTTAACAGTAACCCTGTCATCTGCACGGTTGTGTCTATGGTAGGTGACTACTGTGCAAACACTCACGTTATAAGGCGGCACGTGGAAAGCCCAGTCTGTGCACGACCTTGCATATGGAGTGTTCTATGCGTCTGGCATCCAAGGACGGGCCGCGATAAAATGCGCTGATGCTGCGCTTCATGCTGACTGTCAGTACACAGCCTGACGACATCGGAGTCACGTGCCCCGCATCACTCTCTAGTTCAATTTCTCATGAATACACTCCTGGAAATTGAAATAAGAACACCGTGAATTCATTGTCCCAGGAAGGGGAAACTTTATTGACACATTCCTGGGGTCAGATACATCACATGATCACACTGACAGAACCACAGGCACATAGACACAGGCAACAGAGCATGGACAATGTCGGCACTAGTACAGTGTATATCGACCTTTCGCAGCAATGCAGGCTGCTATTTTCCTATGGAGACGATCGTAGAGATGCTGGATGTAGTCCTGTGGAAGGGCTTGCCATGCCATTTCCACCTGGCGCCTCAGTTGGACCAGCGTTCGTGCTGAACGTGCAGACCGCGTGAGACGACGCTTCATCCAGTCCCAAACATGCTCAATGGGGGACAGATCCGGAGATCTTGCTGGCCAGGGTAGTTGACTTACACCTTCTAGAGCACGTTGGGTGGCACGGGATACATGCGGACGTGCATTGTCCTGTTGGAACAGCAAGTTCCCTTGCCGGTCTAGGAATGGTAGAATGATGGGTTCGATGACGGTTTGGATGTACCATGCACTATTCAGTATCCCCTCGACGATCACCAGAGGTGTACGGCCAGTGTAGGAGATCGCTCCCCACACCATGATGCCGGGTGTTGGCCCTGTGTGCCTCGGTCGTATGCAGTCCTGATTGTGGCGCTCACCTGCACGGCGCCAAACACGCATACGACCATCATTGGCACCAAGGCAGAAGCGACTCTCATCGCTGAAGACGACACGTCTCCATTCGTCCCTCCATTCACGCCTGTCGCGACAACACTGGAGGCGGGCTGCACGATGTTGGGGTGTGAGCGGAAGACGGCCTAACGGTGTGCGGGACCGTAGCCCAGCTTCATGGAGACGGTTGCGAATGGTCCTTGCCGATACCCCAGTAGCAACAGTGTCCCTAATTTGCTGGGAAGTGGCGGTGCGGTCCCCTACGGCACTGCGTAGGATCCTACGGTCTTGGCGTGCATCCGTGCGTCGCTGCGGTTCGGTCCCAGGTCGACGGGCACGTGCACCTTCCGCCGACCACTGGCGACGACATCGATGTACTGTGGAGACCTCACGCCCCACGTGTTGAGCAATTCGGCGGTACGTCCACCCGGCCTCCCGCATGCCCACTATACGCCCTCGCTCAAAGTCCGTCAACTGCACATACGGTTCACGTCCACGCTGTCACGGCATGCTACCAGTGTTAAAGACTGCGATGGAGCCCCGTATGCTACGGCAAACTGGCTGACACTGACGGCGGCGGTGCACAAATGCTGCGCAGCTAGCGCCATTCGACGGCCAACACCGCGTTTCCTGGTGTGTCCGCTGTGCCGTGCGTGTGATCATTGCTTGTACAGCCCTCTCGCAGTGTCCGGAGCAAGTATGGTGGGTCTGACACACCGGTGTCAATGTGTTCTTTTTTCCATTTCCAGGAGTGTACATTTCCTATACAGTGACAGTTGTTAATTTTGTATGACTTTAGACAGTTTTGGATAGACGATTCAAGTAAAACATTGCTCATCAGTATTTCAAGCAAAATTTCGGAAAAGGTTGCCACGAATCGAGCTATATGTGGGGCACTAGGCATCACTCTGAGACCTCTTACACGATTTTTTTCCTTGCCTGTCTTACATCCACCAGGTGATATTTTGTTGTTATAAACCTGGATGCTTCGGTTTTTAAAATAAAAGGCACTCATAGATAACTGTGAATCTGCAAAAATATCTGAAACTGCAACTAATGCTCTTTGATAAATGGTTAATTGCGCGTATACGTCTCAGGACGCAACTGTGTGTGTCGGTGACACCCCATCCGCGATGGCATGATTTGATCTACCTTTCAGGATATCGTGATTTCAGCCACAAATTTCTTTTCATTTGCCTACTTCCCTTAGAAGGCGTCGCTCGAGTCTTGCATTGAAATGCGCGGGTGGCTAGGAGCTCCCGTCCGGTAGACCGGTCGCCTCCTGCACGTCTTTTTAGTTGACGCCACTTTGGCGACTTGCGTGTCAATGAGAATGAAATGATGATGAAGAAAACACAACACCCAGTCCCCGAACGGAGAAAATCTCCGACTCAGGCAGGGATCGAATACGGACCCCTCGCATGACATCCTGCCGCAATGACCACTTAGCTATGAAGGCGGACGGTTTTGTATTGAATGAAAACCTTTACGAAGATATTAAGCACTAGGGTTTACTTGACAACCACACTCCGTGCCAATAAGGTCCGCCGCGCAAAGAGCTCAAGTTGACTTTCGAATGATCGATGTTTTAGAATCAGTGGAAGTAATCCATGGTGGAGGGCGCGCGGGCGTCCAGTTTTCAAAGCAAGTTATTATGTTCTAATTAAGTGTTTGCCCTTGACATCTCGTTATAGCTCCAGCTGAGGTTAGTGTTCAGTAAGTTTGTGTATACAGAGAGTGCTCCAGTTCCCTTACGACTCTATGTGAGAAATTCCAAACTGCTGTCTCGTGACGAGTTGTGGCATTACGATCCTTGAAATTTCAACGACAGCCATGCAGGAGGTCAAATTGCTAGCTACATTGCAGCAGGCGTCCTGACCGCAAATGTAACAGTAGGTGTGTGACATCTGTCGGAAAATGGCGGTGCAACAGCGAGGCAACATTAAGTTTTTTGAGTTCTCCATCGTTTGTGGGGAGAATTCATCAAATTCGACCAAAATACTGAGAGGCTCTTCCAAGACAATGATCCAGCCCAGAAAGTGAAAACTGTGCGCACGTTTTTGGGACAAATGGATCACAATCCTGGATCACCCCCGTAATCACCGGATTGGGCCTCAGTCTACTTCCTGTACCCCAGACAGAAGTTAGCAATGAAAGGACACAATTACGATGCAGTTCAGACATCCAGGAAAATTGTACTGAAATAGTAAATTCAATTCCGAGAAAAGGACAATAGTGTCCGTTGATAACACCTTTAAAATGATTTTAGCTGCGTACTGATTCAGGGGAGACTATTTTGAATAATTACAGTAATTTTGTGAACATAACCCACGGATTTTATTTTTTACAGCTGCAGTCATAACGGAACTGGGACGCACCATGTATATTTCCACCGCTTATGAACTCCTCATCGACGGGAAGGTAAACCCTAACTTCCTTCTTACACATACATTACGCGGTACGCTAAAGCTGTGCCGTCTGGGTTCCATTTCCTGTGTGGACTGTTCAGGGATGTCCGGTTATCAGACATTAAATGAAAAGTACGTGTATTTTGTGGAACTGCAGCGTGGGTTTCAGTTCAACGCCAGAGAAGTCAACGGCCGTCTGCTGCGAAGGCGTGAGCTTCCTCCCGCCTCGGCCGCTGATCTCATTTGCGTGCGCCGCTGATGAGCACGTCTCAGTAACAAGCTGTAATGCTGGCCCTCAGGATGCAGCGCCACAGCTACGTGAGGGGGGAGCGTGAGCGTCACCCAACTCACGCTCTCTTCGATGCCAACTGCCACATTTCCAAGTGCACCGTTATGGAATGCCTTTTACACTCAGTTCTGAGGATTGTTCCTCGGGACGAAAAATTCCTCCGAGCTAAATGGTTCAAATGGCTAGCACTATTCGACTTAACTTCTGAGGTCACCAGTCGCCTAGAACTTAGAACTAATTAAACCTAACTAATCTAAGAACATCCATGCCCGAGGCAGGATTCGAACCTGCGACCGTAGCGGTCGCTCGGCTCCAGACTGTAGCACCGAGAACCGCATGGCCACTCCGGCCGGCTCCGTGCTAAGCAACACGGATACCAAAAATAACGACGGTGTGGAATGCATCTTTTGTGCTTACAAGATTCACAAGGGCAAGTATATGATAGCTTTGAATATTTCCTGGGGAACAAAAGTAATTCTGTTATTCTTGGAGGGTAAAAATCGTATTACGCGTACCCAAAGATTCGTGATAGCTATATTCCTGTTGCATACATACACTGACGGAAATGAAAAATATTACACGATGATACACCTGACTGACATTTGTCAATCTTTGTGGAAATGCTCTTCACATAAAGCATTTCCCGTAGTAACTGATAATCTTCATCAACTACAGTATGAAGTATTACTCACACGAGCACGCATAGCCTCCGATGTTATTTTGAGGAATTTCTTGCCATGTCTGAAAAGCACGATGGGTCAGTTAATGAAGCTTGCTGGTGGTATGATGGTATGAAAGTATCTGTCTTCCCATCGAATCCCAAGTACGCTCTGTGGAAGACAAACCAGTGTACCCGGCAGACAAATAAATGGTCTGTACATTCCTCAGAGCGTTTGTGGTGTGAACTGCAGTGTGAGTCTTGCATTATGTTGCTGGAATATGCCGTTTGGTTCACTGGTCATAACGGGTGCGGCAACAGGATTTTTCACTCTTGCCAATTTCTAGCGAGTGTGGAGCCTTCCTTCAAAGCAAGCAAAGCTCCACGTTCTGGCCCTGATGAGCCAATCTGGACCGACCAGTCGCCATATCACCCTCTGCCAATGGCGTCATTGGATGCGGTACTAAGGGGCGTTGCCGGCTTTCTCGACCTTGGAGCCGCTACCTTACTCAGATATCTCCTCAACTGGCATCACGAGTGCACTTAGTTCCAGTCCACCCACCAAGGAAAAAAAAATTCCTGGGAGTGCTGGGAAACGAACAGGGTCTTCTGCATAGCAGACAGACTGACTACTGAGCTAAGGAGGCGGACCAGCCTCCCTTTAGTAACTACCATATCAGTCCTTTCGTCATATCCAGTAGTTCCCTAAAACATTATTCGAGGATGTGGACAGGTAAGCGTCTCGAGAATCGGTGTTTTCTGTGACACTGTAGTAGGTAGTCTACGGACACTTTGGCGTTGATCTGACGATCCCAAAAAGAAGCGACACTTATCGTTGAATGCCATAGAATGCCAATTTTTTCCCAGTTGATTCTAGCTGACAGTTTCAATACTATGTTGTCTGTGGCATGGTGGCAGCTATCAACAACGCAATGCATTTCGGTATATCAAACAAGGTTCCAGTAATCTGTTCCCGACGGTCGATGATGACACTCTGTCTGTAACCTCTGCCAGTATTTCAGCTATTGTCATCCATTGCCTACCCTCCTTGTCACACTGTTGTCCGCAATCTACCTCGTCACCACTCACTCTGCAGTAATTTCATTTCAACGAAATGTGTGTACCAGCTGGTGATATACAGGGTGTTACAAAAAAGGTACGGCCAAACTTTCAGGAAACATTCCTCACACACAAAGAAAGAAAATATGTTATGTGAACATGTGTCCGGAAACGCTTACTTTCCATGTTAGAGCTTATTTTATTACTTATCTTCAAATCACATTAATCATGGAATGGAAACACACAGCAACAGAACGTACCAGCGTGACTTCGAACACTTTGTTACAGGAAATGGTCAAAATATCCTCCGTTAGCGAGGATACATGCATCCACCCTCCGTCGCATGGAATCCCTGATGCACCCCTGGAGAATGGCGTATTGTATCACAACCGTCCACAATACGAGCACGAAGAGTCTCTACATTTGGTAGCGGGGTTGCGTAGACAAGAGCTTTCAAATGCCCCCATAAATGAAAGTCAAGAGGGTTGAGGTCAGGAGAGCGTGGTGGCCATGGAATTGGTCCGCCTGTATCAATCCGTCGGTCACCGAATCTGTTGTTGAGTAGGGTACGAACACTTCGACTGAAATGTGCAGGAGCTCCATCGTGCACGAGCCACATGTTGTGTCGTATTTGTAAAGGCACATGTTCTAGCAGCACAGGTAGAGTATCCCGTATGAAATCATGATAACGTGCTCCATTGAGCGTAGGTGGAATAACATGGGGCCCAATCAAGACATCACCAACAATGCCTGCCCAAACGTTCACAGAAAATCTGTGTTGATGACGTGATTGCACAATTGCGTGCGGATTCTCGTCATCCCACATATGTTGATTGTGAGAATTTACAATTTGATCACGTTGGAATGAAGCCTCAACCAGTCAAGAGAACATATGCACTGAAATGAGGATTGACACATTGTTGCGCTTGATGCTAGTACTGTAGAGCAATGAGTCGCATGTCAACACAGGCACCGAAGTCACCATTACCTTCCTTCAATTGGGCCAACTGGCGGTGAATCGAGGAAGTACAGTACATACTGACGAAACTAAAATGAGCTCCAACATGGAAATTAAGCGTTTCCGGACACATGTCCACATAACATCTTTTCTTTATTTGTGTGTGGGGAATGTTTCCTGAAAGTTTGGCCGCACCTTTTTGTAACACCCTGTATAATATTATCGTGTCCCTCATGCCGATGATGTGGCCTTCCTCACAGGCTGAAAGACGACGATAAGCAGCACGTACGCGAATAACACCATTCTTCATCTGTAGTAAAGACATTTTTGTGTAGTAAAAATACTACATAAAAGCTCGTATAAGGATGAAACTTTAATCAATGTACCCCACGGGCACAGAAGCACTACAGTACCAGTTTGATAAATTTCGGTCAAGTTGTTCATGGTTAGCATTTTCCAGTTACGTCATAATATATAAAATACCTGAAAGAAAAGGTTTGTTGCTGTCTGAGGTTGTTTTCAGATGATGGGTTGTCTTCAGGAAGGTTACGTCTTTAAAACATTGCTGCGAAATTCCGGAAAACTTGCAGACGATCGTTGTTTAGTGTAATAACTGGCAGCTGACCTTTGGCACACGTAAATGTTATATAATGCGTGCAAACAAGAACAGAAGCTTGTCGTTTGACTTTATTATCGACATGAAATGGTTTGTATCAATTACAGCTCTGCAGTACTGCCGGAAATGATTTATGATAGAATGACCACATAAATCCATCTATGGGGAAAGCAAATGGCGGTCTGAGTACTAGCCAGAGAATGTTAAGGATGTGTAATTTACACAGCGAAGAGATCGCTTACAAAACGATCAGCCGAGAAAATCTTGAGCATGTTTTTTTTTAGTCTGGAGCTCTTAACAGACTGGATTAATAAAAGAGAGAGGTGACATCCAGCAGCAGTAAAGCGATTTTGCCTCTGGTTCGATTGGTCAGTGTAACAGAAATGGAATGCGCTACGAGACAGTGCATTATGAATTGCGCAGAGCTCATTATTGTGTCTTGCGTTGTGCGACTGTAAAATAAAATACTCGCAATCTGCTTGTTTCTACATTGCATGATACTGAGCGCTTCCTTGATTCCAAGTTTTATCAAGCATCGTATCAGTGTCGTAGCTTGGACGGTTCCTGTTATTTCCTGATTGCCAACATCGGTAGAGGAGCAGTCATAGGTCGTTCATGAAGAAGTTTGCCATTTGCCATCTGGAAGTAAGTCGCGTCCATTTTCCCACAATGAAACGACATACATATTATGATGAACCCAGACCGCTGACAGAGAACGAATTAGAAGTGAATTCGAAACGAACGCTAATTGGAATGAGAGTGAAGGAGTCGTAGCTTTATACATTCTAAATATGAGGATCAGGATTATTTAGAGACATTATTACCAACTCTCTGAATCTCGCCTTGAAAAGGCATTCTGCGAATATGATTCTCTTGTAATCCGTTTCCGGCTGCTCCTCTTGTAACAGCCGTGCCGTACAACCCGGTGGTAGCTGTTTCTACTTGTAGTGGGGGAAGAATTTTCCTCTGAAATATTTTGCCAGAAAAGTGAGGTTTGATGTTGTAGTAAAAGATCTTGGTCATCATATTGTCTATCCATGTTTTCGTTTAAATCTCATACCACGTCGCAATGCGTCGTGGTGTGAGCACATATAACACGCTTGATCGTGATCCGTTGATAAGCTAGGTGGATATGTTTGTAGTATTCTAAAGAAGTAACCCGTATGCCAGCGGCAGGATTCACTCTTTCTTCTAACTGCCTCGACGTTATCGACAATACAGTCACAACACTACACTCTACATGCGCTCGTGAGAGTACACTTTACAAAATGGTTACTATTTCTGCCCAACGCTCACATATTAAAAAGGAAGGATGTGCAACAACCCCTAAGAATAATGGAAACCTTTCTAGTTTAGAAAGGGTGTCCTAGATCATATCACAGCTGACAATGTCATATGAAATTTACATAATTGTTTTCACTTCTGCACGTCAGCTAGAAATGCTATAAGAGATGCTACTTTTATTGTTACTGAACCTTAATAGGTTGAGTGTTGATTTAGCGAATATAAAATCATTACATTTTTATTCGGCGACTGTCTGTTTAGAACGTAAACTGATTAACCAAGACATTATCACCACTTACTTAGTAGCGCATTGGTACACCTTAGGAACGCAGTACAGCAGTGATTATGGATAACTTTGATGACAATCCCTGGCTAGTTTCCTTAGATATGTGGTACTAGACCAGTACGTACAGGTTGCGCATTTCCGGTAAATTGTGGGTCGGTGGTCTGTCGGCGCGGAGCTAGCGCTCTTTGGCGTCCCAGATGCGTTCCACAGAGTTCGAATCAGGCCAAGACATCAATATGAGTCTATCTAATTGTAACAAAAGGTGAAAGATGCTCAGAGCAGTCTACTGCTGGATGCCATTGAACATCTTCATGGTCGTTTGCATGAGAGAATACACGCCTGCGTTGTCGCCAGAGTGGGATACACTGCCTATTTATGCTGCCGTTTTGTCACCGTTAACTGTGACACGTATTGTTTCATTTGGTCTGAATTTCTTATCATGTAGGTCTACTCCTACAGTAATGAACTAACTGTCACGTCACTAGTCAATAAAATGACCTTGTCCTTCAGAGCGTTGAATTTTTTTTTCCGGCAGCGTATCAGTTGTATCTAAGGATATCATAAATATGTAATATTACCTACTTGAAAACAAAACGCAACACTCCAAAGCTCAGTTCATGGACCGAAAAAGCTCATTAGAAACAGGTAACTTGTTAGCAGTCCGAAAAGCACTGAAATTTTGATTCAGAATCGCGCGAGTGGTCTTGTTCACACTGCAGTGGCACTGGAGTTTAGAAACAGCTCTTCTCTAACCTCCTAAACGAGATTATCCGGCACCTTTCGTGTTTCGTGGATCGATACCACGGCCCAGTCATCAGGGAGGAATTGGATGCTACATGCTACCACGTGTATCTGGTTCATTTACAAATTGCTGTTTTAGTTCAGAGTTCACTACATCTAATCTATATGTTGATATGAGCGTTGGTGGTTCTGTCATTCTTTATGACAATGTGAATCACTGACAGAAAGTGACACAAACTACACTGACCAACGATGGAAAAACGTTTTTGCTGAAAATACCTTATTCTTATGTTTTTTGGGGTGGGAAATCCAAATATGATTCTTAAAAAACTGTGTCACTCACCATTTCTTAACATTTTACAGTTAAATTTATTAAATGAAGCGATTTTTAAAGAATTTAACAGATTTTATATAATAAAAATAATTTAAAAATGAGGTGTAATAAATGTAGATGACGTTGGTAGCACTGTTGAAAAACATTTGCTGGCAAAAAAAGGTCGACCCTATTTTTGTGTTAACAGATGGTGTTTTGTTTACTGTCAACCTAACCTCACTTTCCCATTTCCTGGACATGTGCTCAGTACAATGTCTAATTGTGGTTGTAAAAACTCTGCTGACACTTTTTGTTATATTTATGGTGAATTTGTGATTAAAAAGCACCAAAGAAACATTACAGACATTGTGAAAAAGGTTTATCTATCATACTTTGGATCTAAACTTGGTAATCAAGATAAATCTTTGGCGCCACATAAGGTATGTTGAAGATCTGAGAAAATGGTTCAAAAAGGAGAAAAAAGTCTTTAGATTAGCTGTTTCTATGATATGGAGGGAGCTAAGAAATAAATCCGATGATTGCTGCTTTTGCAGTGTTGATATTACTGGTCATAATTCGAAAAACATGAAGGTAATAAGCTACCCTAACCTTCCTCCGCCATCCGACCAGTAGTGCATGGTGTAGATTTGCCTCTAGATGATTTAAATTCTTTTCCAACAGAAGTATTTTCTGATATACAATCTGATTTAGATGAACCAGATGATGATGAATTCCACTGTAATACAGAAAGTCTAGAGACCAAATTGTTTACTCAGGCCGAGCTTAACGATTTGGTTAGGGATCTGGGCTTAACGAAGGAAAAAGCTCAATTGCTTGGCTCTAGATTAAAAGAATGGAACATATTGGAGTTCGAACCAGCATATACATGTATAAAAAGAGAGAGCAGCAATTTTCCAAGTTTTTTCAACAAGAAGGTGATTTAGTGTATTGCTCAGAGATTCCCAGTCTGATGAATGAGTTTTGTATTGAATACAAAAGGGAAGACTGGAGGCTGTTTATTGATCCATCCAAAAGTAGTTTAAAGGCTGTTTTATTACACAATGGTAACATGTATGCATCATACCTGTTGGACATTCTGTACATATGAAAGAAAGCTATGAAAACCTAGTAATAGTGCTAAATAAAATAGGCTATTCTGCTCACAGTTGGATGACATGTGGCGATCTAAAAGTAACATGCATGCTCCTTGGTCAGAAAGGTGGCTTTACCAAATTTCCATGTTTCTTGTGTGAACAGGACAGTAGGGCTAGGGATCAACACTGGTGCAGAAAGAACTGGCCTGTGAGGGCGTCTTCAAAACCTGGTGAGAAGAACATTCTATGCAAAAACCTTGTAGATCCAGAAAACGTACTTCTACCACCTCTAAATATCAAGTTAGGCCTAATGAAACAGTTTGTAAAGGCTTTGCCTAAAGATGGACCGTGTTTTAAGTATCTCTGCCAAAAGTTTCCACAACTTTCAGAAGCTAAATTAAAAGAAGGCGTCTTTGTCGGACCTGACATTAGAAAATTGATGTTTGATGTTAACTTTGAATCCACAATGACTTTAAATGAGAAAGAAGCATGGGTATCATTCAAGCAAGTCGTTACAAAGTTCTTAGGACATGAAAAAGACCCAGAATATGTTTCTATTATAGCTACAATGTTAATGAAGGTTAAAACTTTAGGATATTTAATGAGCCTGAAAGTTCACTTATTGAACAGTTACCTTGATTACTTCCTGGAAAATATAGGAGGTGTTAGTGAGGAGCAAGAAGAGCGTGGTCACCAGGACATTTTAGTGATGGAAAACCGCTACCAAGGCCGCTGGAACACCAACATTATGGGGCACTACTGTTGGTCACTTCACCGAGTCGTTCAGCAAGCGACTCAGCGTAGGAAAAGCTACACAAGCAGTTTCAAAGGAAAAAGAGACAGAAAATACAAACCAATTACAGCTGTCAAGCGAAGCACATATCATTGTTTTAAGTAGTTTACTGTAAATTCAAACCATTCCTGTGTTGTAACAAAGCGTTTCAATAATTTCCCCGTTTACCGTAAAGCATAGGATTTTTATACTTTATAATAAAAATCATATTGCTCGAAAAGTATGAGTAATGCAAAAAACTAAGACTACATTTGGATTCAGCTCATAAAAATCTATAAAGATCAGCTATCAAAGTAAAAAAAAGTGTTTAAATTTTTTTTTCGTTGGCTTGTGTTATTATGTATCAGTAAAGATCACACTCGACTCGTTTCTTCATTCGTGCTGTACTGATTTGATTCCAGACAGTTTTTATAGGAAATGAACATTTTCAGAATTACTCTTTATAGGGGAAAAGCAGATTGGATCCTAAACCATGGAAAAGGTAATATTACCTATTAAACTGACTTCTCTGAGGGTACTAGCTACAACGTTATAACAATTAAGGCAACAAAATTTTCATTAGTCTATGTTCCAAAATAGTTATATTTTCGTAAGCTGTAGATTACGAGCTTCCAGTTGTACTAAAAGCAGAATACACAAAAATCGAAATTTTGTTCCAGTTTGGAACTAATGATTTCACACGACCTTCTTTCTTATCTGAAGTCTATTATCTAGTGCAAATAAAGACTCTACAACCATCAAATGAGTTAGGTGGTATTCTAAAAAAAAAAATCGTGATCGTACAGTGAAGAAGTAAGAAACTGAATGAAAATATGAGACATTAAGTCACAAGACGCATTTTCATATGAGAGAAAGATTTTTAATATCACTGCTTATCTCGGTGGACGCAGCTAAAGGTAGTTCGTTCTTGCATACATTCTCCAGACTAGAAGTGAGTTACTACGTTAAAATAAATTTGAATAATAAACGTTAGTAAGCATAGATTTTTGCTAGTGAATAATGCGAATTTTAAATTGTGATAATATGAGATCTATTCTCAATGTATGTTACGAAACATGTTAATGTCTGAACCATTAGCTTTCAATCTGTTGTCATGTGAAACGAAATGAACTGAATTATTGTTAGAATGCATAAACGTTACTTTCGTGAGCTACGCAATAAGCAAAAACAATGTTTATTTCATACCAAAAAGAAATCAGGTTAACTTGATTGTGAGTTAACAAAACGATAGTAACTAATTGCTGGAATATTTATACATTCCACTTGATATTTGTAGCACTCTTTGTAAGCTTTAGCGTAAAATGTTTCTATTCAGATGTTCTCTTTTATTAAAAGTCAGCTTTGAAATTTCGTTAAGAGTTATTTATTCTCACTGCGACAAAGATCTTACCAAGTGGAGATATCCTTAAACGGTGTTCAAGAAATTTGTTAGCTGGTAATTGGTTGAATTTGTATGAAACCTAGATAAGCACAAGATTTCCCCTAGCCGTTGTATCCTGGTAAATAAGAAAACACAGGAAACGAACCCATTTCGTTAATGGTCACTAAATCACGACAGCTAATCCCGAAATTAGCATTCGATTAAAGTAGGGAATACGAGTGGATGGTGTTTACTTGCTTTAGTGGAGAGAGATGGAGATAGCGCATTGATCGTACAATGACTTACCTTATCGCGCCGTCTTACTGCCTCCGCCGCGCCACAATACAAGCAGCCCCTCCGGCGCAGAGCTCTGCAAACGAGAACTCTTCACGAGATGCTGCGAACGGAGAAGGATTTACATTCTAACAAAAAATAAGTAATCCAGATGGGACTGGTAACTGTTTAGACGTTGATAAAACACCGCCATCATTCTTAGTTATGACATTTGTGAGAGGAATATTCATGATATAATTAGCAAATAACCACATTTTCTTAATATCCTGTCACTCAGTCGGAAACAACATTTACAAGAACGTAGATCTCGGTGATGTTTCTTTCGTATGTACTTTGTGCTGAATGAAAAAATATTTTATTCTGGCAACATAGCTTTTCGTTCCAGAGTGATGGAAATCAATAAAAACTGATTGAGCCGCCAGTGTTTTATAACGTAGAAATAATTCAAAAGCCAAGATCGCTTGAATTCTGTTTACTGGATGACCGGTTTCAACACACTAAAGGTGCCATCATCGCATCTGAATGTAGCTTAACATGTATAAATCATTTGTATATAACAATACATGAGGCAGATCGTCTGATATAAAATCATTGTCGTAGAAATAAAAATTAAAAATTAAGGAAAACTGCTCTCATGGTCATTCTATTCCATCAGATATATAAAACCGAAGTCACGAGATAAAAGTGATGGAATAGAATGACCATGAGAGCAGTTGTTTTTATTTTTAATTTTTATTTCTACGACAGTGGTTTATATCAGCTGGTCTGCCTCATATGTCGTTATATCCAAATGATTTATACATGTTAAGCTGGATTCAGATCCTATGATGGCACCTTTAGTGTGTTGAAACCGGTCATCCAGTAAACAGTATTTAAGCGATCTTGGCTTTTGAATTATTTCTACAACAGAGTGATCGCCCCGTAACACACTATGTGTTCACTGCAAAGTGTTATAACGTAGTTTATGCTTAGTTATGACTGCGAGAATTATCTTTCCGAAGACGAGTTCTGCCATCGAAGCGTTTAAATAATGTCCTAAAGCGTTGTAAACATACAAAAGAACTCGTGCTTCAGCGAATGCTTCATCGTTGGTGAAAAAGAAACTGGCGTTCAGCACAAAACTAGACCAACGAGCTATGTATTGTTATGAAAAAGCAGATAACGTTAGAGCGTCGTCGTATAATATACCTGTATGGGTGGTTTTACATTCCATACATTAAGCACAAGGTACATTGGAATGTGTCATTTCACAGGATTTACTTACTAGTAACTCGAACGGGCCACTTATACTAACGTCATTAAACAATAACAATACTTTAGCCCAAGGGCTACTACTGCAGTGGATGACCGCTCCCTTTGGATTATGGCTCGAATGAAGGAACCCTGACAGCAACTCGACCATGTTGAATAATGCTTTCGTTCAGCCACAGAACGTCGTGTTACGACTCAAACTGTGCGCAATAAGCTGCATGATGTGCAGCTTCACTCCCGACGTCAAAGATGAAGTCCACTTTTGCAACCACGACACCATGCAGCGAGGTACAGATGGGCCCAACAACATGCCAAATGCACCGCTCAGGACTGGTATCACGTTCTCTTCACCGATTGCCGCATATGCCTTCAACCAGACAATCGTCGGAGACGTGTCTGGAGGCAACCCGGTCAGGCTGAAAGCCTTAGACACACTGTCCAGCGAGTGTGGCATTATGTGGGATCAACGTACGTTGCTGGTGGTCATTGAAGGCTCCGTAACGGCTGTGCGCTACGTGAATGCCATGCTCCGACCGTTAGTACAACCATATCGGCAGCATATTGGCGAGGCATTCGTCTTCATGGACGACAATTCGCCCCCGCACCGTACATATCTTGTGAATGACTTCCTTCAGAATAACGACATCGCTCGACAAGAGTGGCCAGCATGTTCTCCAGACATAAACTCTATCGAACATGCCTAGGGTGGATTGAAAAGAGCTGTTTATGGACGACGTGACCCACCAACCACTCTGAGGGATCCACATCGAATCGCCGTTGAGGAGTGGGACAATCTCGACCAACAGTGCCTTGATGAACCTGTGGATAGTATGGCACGACGAATACAGGCATGCATCAATGGAAGAGAACGTGCTACTGGGTATTAGAGGTAACGGTGTGTACACCAATTTGATCCACCAACTTTGAAGGACTCGCTCTATGACAGTACAACACGCAATGTGTGGTTTTCATGAGCAATAAAAAGATCTGAAATGATGCTTATGTTGATCTCTATTCCAGTTTTCTGTGTAGGTTCCGGAACTCTCGGCGCTGAGGTGATGCAAAACTTTTTTTGATGTGTGCATAACGGAGTCACCATCATCGAGATTGGACGAGTTGTTGGGGAATTACTGTTAACATGCAGATATGCAGTACTGTACCCATGTGTACGATTTTTTACAAGTGCAGTCCGCCCATATTTCCTGTTCGTAGACGATAATGCCCGTCCAAATCAAGTTTCTCTCTTAGATGACTATCGCGCAGATGTTGACATTTATTGCCTTGAATAGCCAGTGAGATCTTCGTATCTGAATCGCATACAGTGAGTCGGGGAGACATCTTGCGGAAAAACCGTGGTTCAACGGGTTATAGTGAGGGCGAAGTCCTGGTTTTCTTGTTTTGTAATTATTATTATTATCACTACTTTGATGTAACTTGATTTAAATGAGAAACGTATCTCCGTTTTAGGAACCATCGTAATTACATATAATTACATTGTAATTACGCTAGTGTGCGACAAGTGATTTGCGATTAAGCATCACTTTGTTTTGTGGCCCTTCCCGTTTGCTTCAAGAGATGTGGTCCCACTTCTTCTAGTTTCTTTTAGAACTGTTTACTATTAAAAAATTTCTTAGGCAGTAGCTCTTTCATGTGAAAATTCGAACAAATTTTGACGTTGTGCGCTATAACATATAATACGGGAAGCTAATAAAATCATCTAAATATGCATTCTGCAAGTATTCTCATTTTTTCTGTACACAGGGACTAACCGTGAGTGGCATTTTATAGGGATTAATAGTTAAGGAAATCTTCCTTGTGTGACGATTTATAATTCCTTTTGTTTGTAAAATGCATTCCATATAAATGATGGTATAATTTTATTAGGGGAATATCGGACGGCGTTTAACTTACACTTGCTAACAAAATAGAGGCGAGACGTCCCCTATATTACGTTGAAAACTGTGGATAATTTTAGCGTTCATATTCGGTACATGCTCAACAAACAGTACCTGGGGAGCGCAAAACAGTCAAGTCCACCCGCGTGTTGGAAAACGAAGTGAACGCAAACTTTCTTTCAGCAGTTTCAGCAGACTAGGACGCTACTGTGTATTATAAAAATCATATAGAAATCCTAGGAAATATTTTTGGTGATTCTTAAATTTCACATGAATAAGTCATACGGCTCCAGTACCTCCAAAACAACTGTTGCAATAATTCATTTTCAGTGTAGCAACGTCGCAATCATACCCTTAGATTGGCTAGTTGACCCTTAGAGATCACAGTAAAGTTCTCGTGGTCGAGTTACACATTTGTAAACCGCTGATCTATGGAGGAAACTGTACGGCGCACTACCTGAGTATTTACACAGTGAAAAGTGCAACACTCAGAAAGAATGGCCATAATATATTCCAGCCTTGGCGATTTATATAACAGAATGTCCTTTCCTGTGTGCCTGAAAGCACCATTGTTTCCTTATTGGGCGCAATATAGCCATGAGAGAGTGTTAAAACAGAGCAGGCTGTTCGGTCTTCGAGAAATGGGTTGTTCCTACCGCGAAATTCAGGTTTGCACAGGGCATGCTATCTTGATACTGATACGTATGTATGGAACCAGTGGATGCAGAAAGGTCACCCGTAACGACGAGCAAGTGATGGAACAATGTGACCAAACCAGGACATGATCACGATAGTGTCCACATGAAGGTAAACCAGTTTCCAGGTTCGTCCAACGACTTGGCTCTACACTAAAGCACCACAACGTGTGAGCTGCTGTCTGCGTCGATGGTTCGGCACCGTCTGCAGCGGTTAGTACTACAGGCATAATTGACATTCCTTTGACTCCCATACTACAGAAACCGCCAACTCTTCAGAAAGTGATGGACACGTTGTTACCGTCACTAGACAATAGACAGTCATAATGCAGGGTTTCAGTCGTACAGTGCACGTGTTTGATGTTGATGTGCTCGCAAAATTGTTGCCTGCTTCGTTGAGCAGCATAACGGACCAACGCCAATTGTGGAGGCTTGGGGCACCAGTGAATACTCCATACCTTTTCGTCTTCTGTTCTTACTTACTGTGAGAAACCGCATCAGTAGAAGTTACAGCGCAAAGATATTAGAATTCGAAGTTCTTCTCGTCCTTCGGGTAATTCCATTTGCCAGTGTTAGCATAAAAATGCCCGCCTGCTTATAGCTACGAACGTGCAACTTCTTCGAAAAACGACGGCTTCCAGGATAAAAGCTGGCCGTGTGTGACGACGAATGCGCAAGCATCCTCTGATGAACGATGGATACCACTGGTCCCCTGGTCTGCACGTTCGTTTGACGTCGCACCCACTACACGTGTCTGGAATGTGAGTTGCCCGAAACTTTTTCTTCACTGAATTCTAGCAGTAACTGTTCGTGTTTTTTGGACTCTAATACAATCTGTATTGGGGAAGATGGTGCCTGAAACTTGTCCAAGCCCTCCTTAATTCCATGTCACGGCGTTTAGAGCCTTTCAGTGCACGTTTCACACGATACTGTGTTCTCAAAGTGAGATCACGTGCAGTTGCCTACTTCTAATCATTTGCGTACTATTATATGCGAAATATGGAGCGTAAAGTTCATTCGGCTACATGTACTCTTCTTGATGTTACAGTAATCACAAACTTTGGTATTAATCTACGTGCAATAAATGACATTGATTCCAGGGAACTGCGTCCATTCTACGTGCCGTGACGACAAAATAAATGCCAGGAAAGAGTGTTTTCTTTATTTAATTTCCACTAACCACCTATCGTTAGGTCATTTGTTAGCGGATACCACTTAAAGTAAAGAAATGTTACACATCGTTATCAGAATAATGATGGCTACCACTTTTGTCTATTTTTTTCTTTTTAATAATGCGAAGATACCGTACATTTTTTTTAATTTTATTGCACAACTCCTTACAACTTGAATATGAAATTACTAGTTTCGGCCGTTATCAGTCTAACTCAGATTATAAGACAAATTCTTTAGTTCACTCCAACTATGGCGAAACCGCATTATGCAATGCTGTTCTTTCCACGCAGTAAATTTTGTTTCACACTACAGCGTGTGACATCAATCGAGGGAGGCAGTGCAGTGGTTAAGATACTACACCTTTATTCAGAATAACAATGTGGTTTCCTTAGTGGCTGAAGTGAACAATGTGTTCTCCTTCATCTAATTACTAATTTTACAAGTTTCTTTATGTTGTGTGCAGGTACAAATACAATGTTTTTATATATAGCACTCTCTGTATTGAGGCTAGAAAACAGGTAAGCACAGTAGTACTCACACTCTCACCCAACTGTTTTATCGAGTGATTCTCCGGTCTCAGGGACACTGCGCAGATTCCTGCGCTCCTTCTGATGTAAAATCCGTATACTTTAAATTAATGAAATTAAATAGCTAGTCAGGAAAGAAGTTGCTTCGCCAGGAAATAAATACCAAACCCGGCTGGTAAAAATAGACTATATTGTTGAGCCCTCGTGTCCACCAGTTAACGTGTACCTATGTATCATAGGTCTATCAACGTAATATGTGTGTAACACCGTAATTAAAAGAGCCTTCACAGGAGCAACAGATTCAGAGTAACTGTCTTCCCAAACTATTCTCAGAGAATTCGGTACACCCATGCCCATAGGAAATTAAACACAGGGCGAGCAATAATCACACATATTTAACGACGCCTGTTAAAATAATCCACGCGGAACGTTATTCATTAAATGCCATGATATGGAACCGTTCAACTTTTTTTACACACCGTAAGGCCATCAGTGACTGCCTAAACTGCAGTGAGAATATTGCGCATAGCCCTGCATCATTACAGTGGCGAGCAACGAGGCAGTAGCGCGGTGTAAGTTTTGTTCATTATTCAATCGTGTCTAATTCTGGAATTATTGTCACCATAAAAGTTAAAAGTTTGTTTACCATTCAAAGTAACTTCCTATGCGATTTTACGTATTTCATTTGGTAATATCTGTTAAACTACTATTTCAGCTTAAAAACGGTTCAAATGGCTCTGTGCACTATGGGACTTAACAGCTGAGGACATCAGTCCCCTAGAACTTAGAACTACTTAAGCCTAACTAACCTAAGGACACCACACACAGAATGCCCTGGGCAGGATTCGAACCCGCGACCGTAGCTGTCGCTCGGTTCCAGACTGAAGCGCCTAGAACCGCTCGGCCACTCCGGGCGGCATTTCAGGTTATTACGTCAGTGAGGGTCGACCGCCACCAGTGATATGACCTGCTCTCGTTCAACCATCGTCACAACATCCCCAAGGGAAGGACAGCTAACCCTACATGTAAGCTCTTCGTCGGTTTTGACACCAGATACGTCAGCTTTCCTAGACAACATAACCAAAATACACTGCCGCAAAAGATTGGTATACCCTTTAAGAGGTTTACAGCTCATTCAAGATTTATTTTTGTAAAGGTGCACACGGAGCACGTGAGTTGATTACATTTCCAGATCGATATCACGAGTGGTTCTGAGGTACCGGGTATCGACCCATGCTGGAACACTCGTTTTAGTACGTGATGTAGCCTCCACAGACGGCAATGCAGGGGCTGACTCTAGCATCCAGTCGATCGTTCAGATGGCGAATACTGTCAAGGGTGCGTCATGCCAGCTCGACTTGTACACGTAGTTCTGTAAGAGGTGTTGGTTGACGAGTCGCACAAGTTACGTCTGGAAATAGTGCTGGCCAGGTAAATTTCTGTACGTCTTGGCAGAGCACATTGAATTTCACGCGCAGGTTGTGGGCGAGCATTATCCTGTTGGATCAGCACATTACTTTTCCGTTGCAAGAACGGCAAATGAACGGTTCTAACAACATTCTGCACGTACCGAGCGCTAGTTAGCTTCCCCTCCAGAAACGCCATAGGTGGACGAGAGTTGTAGCTTATCGCATCCCAGTCGATAAGGCCTGGGCTGGGGCCAGTCTGTCTTGTACGAATGCACTCTACGAGACAGCGCTCACCAGTTCGAGTCCGCAGCTCGTGGTCTCGCTGTCGCGTTCTCTCTTCCCGAGCACGGGGTCCCGGGTTCGATTCCCGGAGGGATCGGGGATTTTCACCTGCCTCGAGATGACTGGGTGTTTGTGTTGTCCTCATCATTTCATCATCATTCATGAATGTGGCGAGTTTGGACTGAGAAAAGGTTGGGAATTTGTACGGGCGCTGATAACTGCGCAGTTGAGTGCCCCACAAACCAAATATCATCATCACCAGTTCGACGTCGTAAGCGCAAACGACCATCGCTTGCGTACAGACAGAAGCTGCTTGAATCGCTGAAGACTACCGCGCGCCATTCCATCTTCCAAGTGACTTTGACGGCACCAGGCGTGCATGTTGATGCTTTAGCATGAGTAGAAGATGGGCTAGAAGTGTGCGTTCCTATAGTCTCACTGCTGAAAACCGGTTCGCAACAGTTCCTTTTGACACGTCTGGACTCACAAGGCCTCTTGTCTGTGCTGTGGCAGCTCTACGATTTGCCATTGCCCTTAGAATACTACGATCCTGGCGGACGTCTATGCTGCGTGGACGCCCAGAACTTCGTCTATGGGAGTGAGAGTGTTCACGTGATCACTGACACCAGCATCGTTGCACAACCGACGCAGCACGTTCAACTTGTTTCGCTGTTCTCCGAAAGGTCCAAAAAAATGGCTCTGAGCACTATGGTACTTGACATCTGAGGTCATCAGTCCCCTAGACGTGAAATTACTTGAACCTAACTAACCTAAGGGCATCACACACATCTGAGCCCGAGGCAGGATTCGAACCTGCGACCGTAGCAGCAGCGCGGTTCCGGACTGAAGCGCCTTGAACCGCTATGTCACAGCGGCCTGTCCCGAAAGGACCATCCAGCCACTCGGAAGACCCCAGTTTGACCCCTTTCAAATTCGCTCAGTTGCCTGTAGGAAGCACGAGTACCTCCCCGTGGTATGACTGCCTGCTGCTTTATATGTTTGCACAACACTGAGCCTTCTGGGTGTGAGCATTCCCTATTAAAGGGTAGACACAGTTGGAGCTCCGGTGGATATGCCACTACTCTATCTTTGGCGGACGACGCTGTAACCTTTATCAGTACATCTAATATCTCCGAGGTGGCATATGCCGTCATCGGATCAAAATCTATATCGTCTCCTCAGGTGTACTAATTCTTCTTCTGTAGTGTACTTTCCTAACACAGTCTGCAACGAACGCGTATTCTCACTCGGATCAACTATTACGAGAGTTTTATTTGTTGTGCGACATCTTGTAAACACTATGAGCTGCACCTGATATGTTTACTTGCCGAACCGGTATTCGGGTGTACAACCTATCGTCAGTGGACTCTGATACAAAAGAACAAACAACTTTGTGAGCATCAGTTTCTGCAACATAGGATCAGTCATTTGTACTTCTGTATCAGATGCCTCTGACGTTGGGTAATACATCCGAAAACAGGTTTCGTAAATAACCGTTTGAAGTGCAGCTCATGGTGTTTAGAAGACGTCGTTTAAAAAATATCTTACAGGTGCGGAGCACGAAGCATTCAAGATTTTTACAAGAATTTTACTATTTAGCTTTATCTTTCAAACAGTATAATTACTGACACACTATTTTGTGTCTCTCCCACTTCAGAGACATAACCGTATCCATAAATTGGAACCCGTGGGGGAGTCCTTCATATAGATTGCGTCTTATTTTCTTTTTCTTCGTGTATTTATCTATACGCCAGTCTTCTAGAAGGCTCGAGAAGCTACGTTTGAACCTCCACGTTATACAGCTTCGCACCACGCCAGCATCACCCCTACTCACCCGGACGTTTCTCCTTTGCGCTCTCCGTATCTACATGACTACATCTGCATGACTACTCTGCAATTCACATTTAAGTGCTTGGCAGAGGGTTCATCGAACCACAATCATACTATCTCTCTACCATTCCACTCCCGAATAGCGATCGGGAAAAACGAACACCTAAACCTTTCTGTTCGAGCTCTGATTTCTCGTATTTTATTTTGATGATCATTCCTACCTATGTAGGTTGGGCCCAACAAAATATTTTCGCATTCGGAAGAGAAAGTTGGTGACTGAAATTTCGTAAAAAGGTCTCGCCGCGACGAAAAACGTCTATGCTGTAATGACTTCCATCCCAATTCGTGTATCATATCTGCCACACTCTCTCCCCTATAACGTGATAATACAAAACGAGCTGCCCTTCTTTGCACCCTTTCGATGTCCTCCGTCAATCCCACCTGGTAAGGATCCCACACCGCGCAGCAATGGCACATATGGTTATCTCCCTCGCGTATGAACTCTGTTGCTTGGCTACATAGAAATCAAACAATGGTTTCGATTTCTACACGAATTGCGTCAAAGAAGTGAAGTTTGCCACTGCATATATTCAAATCTACTGAAAAACGGTTTAGTCTCGAACTTAGCTTACATTATTCGTATTATTAAAGTCGGTAATTCGTGTCGGCAGGGAAATGAAATATCATTGTCACGTCTAGTTCGGCAATCTGTTTTATAATTTGAAGATGGTCGGTGACGGCCAAAACCGCTAATTTCTTTCTGAAATTGTGTGTGATAGTGCCAGGAAATAAATTATTTTCAAAATAAGCATTTGAACAATCACTGGCGTGTCTAATACGACTGGGATGTTGCTCTCTCTAAAACTGCAGGTTTTGTTTCACACTACTGCGTGTAGTACCAATCAAGGCTGCATAATGATTAAGAAACTACTCTTGTATTCAAAATGAGTGGCGGTGGAAAACCTTGCCACCCATCATCACGCATATTGTCCATTGTTTCTATAAGTAACTTCGGCGAATGCTGGATGAATTTTTGCAGAAGGTGACGGCAAGTTCGCTGTATAATCCTTTTGTAGCACAGCTAGTGCCATGTGCTTAAATACGTCGATATCAATGGTGTGTTAAACTTTGAACTTATTTCTTAGTTCTTCTGTATGTGTTGTTCACGCCTTGTACCGTAAAAGAGAAATAAAGAGATAAATTGTACGCTAAAGCCTGATACACTGACTGTCATGCACCTGGCCCGACCAAGATTCGTATCAACAAACTCGTTTTTTTGAGATCAAGATTCCTTAACCTCAGAACCAGCCTGGGCCTAACTCAGCGACCGGAAATGCTTGGCGACTTGGATGGACGCGGGTCAGTGGTTAAAACACTAGACTCGCATTCTGGAGAAGCGGTGTTCAGATACGTTCGGCTATCCTAATCAGGTTTTCTCTGAAATCCGTAAATCATTTCCGTCAAAATGTGGAATGTTTCCTTTGAGGAGAACACAGCTGATATGCTGTCAGACCTTGGTTCAGCCAATGATGACCTCATTTAATTTGGGACATAAAATGCTAATCTTTTGTTTCATTCTGTCGACGTATCAACTGAAGACATGGCGGAAATGATAGGGAGTGTCACGCCATAGTTGTCCGCGTCCTGCAAATACTACTGTCCAGGCTCGCTTATGTGACACACTATCTCAAAAAGGTTTTATGCAATTTAATAGGTTTCTACGTGTGTGCCTTTGGTGGCACGCACAGCATCCAGTCGGTATTCAAGCTCTATCCACACTCGGTGCAACATATCCGCATCAACTGTGGCAATGGCAGCTACAGTTTGGTTCTTTAAATCATTGTTGTGGTTGACCGTCATTTAGCAGACTCTGTCCTTGATATACCCTAATAGAAAGAAATCCATCAATAAAATGTCAGGCCCACCCTTGTCAATGCAGCAGTCTGTAAACATGTGGTCTAGAACACCTCGCGTAGTCCGAGCCCATTGCGATCACACAATGCTATCGACGATCAAACTCCACCACACATTCATTTTCGGGCAGTCACGTACTTTTTCCATCACAGTATGCGGTTTGGTTGTGCCCCAGATAGGAACTTTGTATTTGCTTATCTTACCACACACGTGGAATGTTGTCTCCTTAGAAAATGTTAGATTGTTTAGAAAATTTCCTCCTCCTCTAAACAATGCATAACGTCCACAGCGAATTGCATATGTTGTGGCTTGTCGTCTGGTTTCAATGCGTGCAACAGTTGCAGTCTGTATAGACACCCGTTGCACGGCCGTTCTAGCGCTACGCAGCTCTTGCGACGACCTCCGAACAGACTTATATAGTGAACGTTGATAAGCCAAGCATATCCGCTCGCCGGCGGTGTGGCCGTGCGGTTCTAGGCGCTTCAGGCTGGAACCGTGTGACCGCTACGGTCGCAGGTTCTAATCCTGCCTCGGGCATGGATGTGTGTGATGTCCTTAGGTTAGTTAGGTTTAAGTAGTTCTAAGTTCTAGGGGACTGATGAACACAGATGTTAAGTCCCATAGTGTTCAGAGCCATTTGAACCATATCCGCTCTCTGTCGGCTTCACTTGTTCCAGATCGACCAGTATGACGCTTCCCTTCAACGCTCCCTGCCTGTATAAAATACCTGCACCACCACGATATCGACGTCCGTGGGGCGGTTGTTTCCTACACCGTGTTTCGAAGTTCTTTCGAGCCAGAGTGTCCGATTTCGTCTGAATACATTATTCAAAAACTAAAATTTTTTTAAACCGTTCTCATTGTGCTTCACTCACGAAAACCTGGAACACACACAAACAAAACTTTTTGAATTAGTGTGTCACATAATCAAACATGATGTGAATATCTCAATTAGTTTGTGTGTTATAACACATTTAAGTAGTAGTCTACCTTTAGAGACACCCAGTATTTTAACATTTAATACAAATTTAAGTTTTAGGAAGACCGGAATCTATCTCGTACATAAGTGAAACGTATGCGACAAACTCACCAGAAAAGAAAACAGTAGGAGGTTCTGAAATGTGGCTCTATTTAAGGATGTTAATGAACAGATGGGTAGAACGGATAATTAGTGAGGAGGTACTGAATGAAAATGGAGAGAAAAGAAATTTATGACCCAATTTGAATAAAAGAAGGAAATTTTGTATATACAGCAGTATACTTATCTCCCGAGATATCAAGAAATCGTCAGTTTGGAAATGGAGGGAAGCAGGGAGGATAAAAACTGTAGACAAAGACCAAGATTAGACTACAGTAAGCAGCTTTAGATGGACATAAATTGCTGTAGCTATGATAAGAAACTGCGCTGTACAGTCAGCCTTAAGGCTGACGAGTGCTTCACCTCTCTGCCCGAACACTGAATCCACTATCGGAACTGCTGAGCCTCCTCGTTAGATATATGCAGGGGGAGCTGTTCTGCCGCTGAATCTTCGTCTTGTCGAGGCCAGAGCACCTCGGTCAGTAGCCCTGGAGAAGAGTACAAATTACGTATGGCAGTCATGTTGTGTAATGGCGGCGAGAGGGAGTTAAACACGAGGACGAGAGGAGATGGTGGCGCCTTTCCGGTCACGTCTGGTCCTCAGCGCGATAATGCCCGCCCACGTCCCACGCACCCTCTGTCCGCGGCCACCCAGGCCTTGCACTGCCGCCTTATCTGCTGCTTACTCAGCCACTAGCAGCAGCTGCCAACACTAACGTAAAATACTCTTCCTTCTCTATATTTACTCTCTGCCTGTACGAGGTGTTGCAGACTTTCTTTATTACCTCTTTCATGGAAAACGGTACGTCCGAAGTTGTTTCATGTAAAATGAATGTTAGGTAAACCATTGAGGACGAACTGAGTGATTATTATTACATTCCCTGAAATTTTCTGGAAACTGGAGAAGAAATGTACTTAATTTAAAATAGGAAGATGATACGAAATTACAAGTGTGTTTGTTTCATATAACCGCGTGTTTTTGCACTTTAACATGGAAATTACTTGATTTTTAAATGGCGAGTAATCTTTTTGTTTGACAATCATTAAAAGATAATGTATTTGCCTGTCATTGTCGAAGTATGCTGTGCTCATTGTTCCTCAGGGTCCAAAATTATTTGAAATAAAACATCCTGGCTAGTGGATCGCAAGATGAGGATCACGATTTACTCACCTCAACTGTTTTTACGGAGACATAGCAGAGACTCAGCACTTCAGCAGAGTCCTCGAATAAGAGATGAATGATGGACCGAATATTGAAAGCGAGCTACTAGCGCCGATGTATTTGTAAGTGCACAAATGCATCATTTGGAACTTACTTTGGACAATATGATTCTCTAATGTAAAATTAAGGCTATTCAAAACAGCAAAAATGTTTGTTTAAAACTGCCAAAAAAATATGGAAAAAAATTAAAAAATCGCATATAACAATTTGAGACATCGTGCAGGGCATGATTTCTAATGCGATTCAGTGTGTAGCCGTGATGGATGTGGATAAGTAACAAGGAGTCCGAGTGTAGAGGTACCATATCTGTTCTGTAGCTATACATAACAACGGACGCTGAAAATCGAAATCTTGTTTCTATGATTACGAGGTCAGGAAGATTAAACATAAGTATTTCTGTTGTTACGCAGTTGGACAATTCTCTGTTTCTTCTTACTGTTTGAATTTGTTTGTTTGTTGTGCCTGAATCAGCTAACTGCAATTCACTTACGTGAATTAAAACAACATTCCTTCTCACAACAGCATTAAAATCGTGTCTTTAAATTCACTGATTATCTAACAAAAAAATGGTTCAAATGGCTCTGATCACTATGGGACTTAACATCGATGGGCATCAGTCCCCTGGAACTTAGAACTACTTAAACCTAACTAACCTAAGGACATCACACAACACCCAGCCATCACTAGGCAGAGAAAATCCCTGACCCCGACGGGAATCGAACCCGGGAACCCGGGCGTGGGAAGCGAGAACGCTACCGCACGACCACGAGATGTGGGCGATTATCTAACAAAACTTATGTTTCTTTACTTATGAGTTCTTCAACATATCCACGAATCAGTATAATACGCCATAAAACGTCCTAGACAAAAATTGTTCAGTTATCTCAGCTGTTTTCATCAAACGAATTTCCGACCAGATTCCCACTGAAACGTATTTGCTGACCACATTCCTGACAGTCACCATTCTTTCCATTTTAAGTTCAGAAGATTTTTCCTTCAGTTTGTATAAACATTTAGGCAATCTGATCCTTAATGGTTCACCTAAGACATACTTTATCCGAAAATAACCAACAGTTTTAGTACTCATGTGTGTTAGCGCGATGCAAGGTTGACTAAATCGCAAAACATGCACAGGTATTGTGTTCGATAAAGGGCAACAGTTGGCGAAATAGAAGTAATATACAGAGAACTCTGCATACAAATAGGAAGCCCTTTTCCAGAATCACAAATTAGTGCTTAACCCATGAACGAATAATATTATCGCCGTGTGCTATCCGTTATATTTACTTATGTTTCTATATCAGACGGGTTATAAAATTAGAAAGAAAAATCACTGATTAATTAAGTAGTCCCTCTAGAGAAGCTAAATGAAGAAGGCCATTTCTCGTGGCTAAAATCGGTAGAAGACAGTTGCACAGCCTATTATCAAAGTCTACGTCCATGAAGAAGCCAGGGTGGCAGTTTACACCGAACAATACCGCCAAAAAAATATGGAAAAAAATTAAAAAATCGCATATAACAATTTGAGACATCGTGCAGGGCATGATTTCTAATGCGATTCAGTGTGTAGCCGTGATGGATGTGGATAAGTAACAAGGAGTCCGAGTGTAGAGGTACCATATCTGTTCTGTAGCTATACATAACAACGGACGCTGAAAATCGAAATCTTGTTTCTATGATTACGAGGTCAGGAAGATTAAACATAAGTATTTCTGTTGTTACGCAGTTGGACAATTCTCTGTTTCTTCTTACTGTTTGAATTTGTTTGTTTGTTGTGCCTGAATCAGCTAACTGCAATTTTAATCATTTATCGCTGACGAATTTCTCTACACGTCCTCCAACTGTGGATTCCTTTTGACAGTACTTTATAGCTGCCACAGTTGTCACAAACGTTTGAGCGGCTTCTTCAGAGGATAACCTTTCAGTTAGTTAACATGTTTGATGTATATTGTGAACTGCTTTCATAGAATCAGTTCTTGCTACACAGAGCGTTTCCAAGCCAATGATTAAATCCCGTGTTTTCGAGGTTATGACACCAAGTTACTAGCCCCGTTCACGTCGACTTCATTATAGATTCAGACGTAGAGGCTGTGCAGGAGAGACAGAGATTCTGTTGCGAATGTTACGCGACAGGGTTATCGACAGACAATGCATGTGCTGACCGTCGACGCGACATGCGAGCCCAGGATGATCACGGCGAGATCGTGTCTATCCGAGGCACGAGTCTTCGCATCTCCGAGGTCGTGCAAGCACTGGGTTTCTCACGTGCCGTCCGGTCACGAGTGTAGCGTAAGTACACTGCCGAGAGCAACGAAATGTTAATCACAGGGGTCGCCACCGGCTACGGTGGATATTAACAGCCGATACACAAGCAATAGAGCAGCTAGTCACTTGTCAGCTCAATGACGATCAGCAACAATCGGTGAGCTCTCCTACCATCCTGGTCCACTTTCTCGGTGTGGAGCAGAGAATGGACTTCACTGGCTAAACCCCTCTCCAACGGACATCCTTAGCCGCAGAGAATGGCATGGATGGAGAAACACAGCCATTAGACGCTGGTAGCCGTAAGAAGTTATTGATAAGTGCCGGTACACATTAACAAACGCCTTGACTGCGTACAAACCACCCAATAGCTCACGAGATAATAGGATGAAAATTTTTTGGCAATAATTGAAGGTTCTCCTCGTATTGGATTGTAGCGCACAAAAACGCCCTGAGCACTCGTTGACACTCCTGCTAAGGAAGCGGTGACCTCAGGTATAGAAGACTCTACACAGATTCCATACCGAACGAGGTGATACAGTAGTTAGCACAATGGACTCGCGTTCGGGAGGACAATTTCCCTAAATCACTTCAGGCAAATGCCGGGATGGTTCCTTTGAAAGGGCAAAGCCGACTTCCTTCCGCATCCTTCCCTACTCCGATGGGAACGATGACCTCGCTGTTTGGTCCCATTCCCCAAATCAGACAACCAACCAACACATTCCAGTTGAGGATCTCTTGCCATTTTACAGGAACAGGATTTGAATCGAGTGGAACAAAGAATGGCAAGTTTCCCAGACAACTAAATGAAAATAGTATGTGCAAATAATTCCACTGATATCAACCATGCCTTCGTACCATACATTTGTGTGCTTATGGAAATTTCCACCTCCCATAGCACGGTTGAGCGTCTACACTATATTCATACAGTACTATCTCCACTTTGTGAATCTACATAAGTGGAAGACACAAGTCACATATTTTTTGGCTGCATCAATCGGTGCAATCTCACATCTAAACTTTTACGGACTGCTGTCAGCGGAAACAGCCAGTTATCAACAAATAACCAGATCGTGTTGACGGAGGAGATAGAGAAGATCCAAAGAAGAGCGGCGCGTTTCGTCACAGGGTTATTTTGTAATCGTGATAGCGTTACGGAGATGTTTAGCAAACTCAAGTGGCAGACTCTGCAAGAGAGGCGCTCTGCATCGCGGTGTAGCTTGCTGTCCAGGTTTCGAGAGGGTGCGTTTCTGGATGAGGTATCGAATATATTGCAGCCTCCTACTTATACCTCCCGAAGAGATCACGAATGTAAAATTAGAGAGATTCGAGCGCGCACGGAGACTTTCAGACAGTCGTTCTTCCCACGAACCATACGCGACTGGAACAGAAAAGGGAGGTAATGACAGTGGCGCGTAAAGTGCCCTCCGCCTCACACCGTTGGGTGGCTTGCGGAGTATAAATGTAGATGTAGATGTGCCAACATTATTGGAAACCATAGACCTTGCACCGTCTAAATAACTTAACTATTTTCCAACGGAAGCGAAAAGAGATATATGAACTAACACGCAAACTACAATGAAGCACAAAAGAAACTAAATAGGCATACGTATTCAAATACGGAGACATGCAAACAGGCAGAATACGGCGCTGCGGCCGGCAACGCCTACATAAGACAATAAGTGTCTGCCGCAGTTGTCAGATCGGTTACAGCTGCCACAAAGGCAGGTTCAAATGGTTTAAATGGCTCTGACCACTATGGGACTTAACATCTGAGGTCATCAGTCCCCCAGAACTTAGAGCTACTGAAACCTAGCTAACCTAAGGACATCACACACATCCATTCGCGAGGCAAAATTCGAACCTGCGACCGTAACAGTCGCGCGGTTGCGGACTGAAGCGCCTAGAACCGCTCGGCCACCGCGGCCGGCTACAAAGGAAGGTAATAAGGATTTAAGTGAGTTTGAACGTGATATTATAGTCGGCGAGCCGGCCGTTGTGGCCGAGCGGTTCTAGGCGCTTCAGTCCGGAACTGTGCTGCTGCTACGGTCGCAGGGTCGAATCCTGCCTCGGGCATGGATGTGTGCGTTGTCCTTATATTAATTACGTTTAAGTAGTTCTAAGTCAAGGGGACTGATGACCTCAGATGTTAAGTCCCATACTGCTCAGAGCCATTTGAACATTTTAGTCGGTGACACAGCATCTCCGACGTAGCGATGAAGTGAGGATTTTCTCGTACGATAATTTCACGAGTGTACTGTGAATATCAGAAATCCAGTAAAATATCAAATCGCCGACATCGCTGCGGCCGGAAAAAGATCCTGCAAGAACGGGACCAATAACGACTAAAGAGAGTCGTTCAACTTGACAGAAGTGCAACCCTTCCGCAAAATGCTGCAGATTTCAGTGTTTCACCGTCCACAAGCGTCAGCGTGCGAATCATTCAAAGCAACATCGTCGATATGGTTTTCCGGAGCCGAAGGCCCAGTCGTGTACCCTTAATGACCGCATGAAACAAATCTTTACGCTTCGCCTGGCCCGTCAACACCGACACTGTATTGTTGATGACTGGAAACATGTAGCCTGGTCGTACGAGTCTCGTTTCAAATTGTATCGAGCGGTTGGAGTTGTACGGGTATGGAGACAACCTCATGAATCAATAGACCCTGTGTGTCAGCAGGGGACTGTTCAAGCTGGTGGAAGCTCTGTAATGATGGGGGCGTGTACAGTTCGAGTGATATGGGACACCTGATGAGTGTAGATACGATTCTGAAGAGTGACACCTGCGTTAACATCCTGTCTGTACGCCTGCATCCATTCATGTCCATTGTGCATTCCGACGGACTTTGGCAATTCCAGCAGGCCAATACGACACCCCACACGTCCAGAATTCCTACGGAGTGGCTCCATGAACATTATTCTGCGTTGCCACATGGGCGATCATGGATCTGTGATTACCGGCCCATCACTCTCCTCAACAGTGACTTGAAAAAATTTTACCCGTTTTTGGCCTCACGACTCAAGGAGGCAGCAAGATACGTCCCCTCCCTTGATCAGATTTCCCTGAGCGGTGACAACAACATCCCTACGGTCCCTTACCGTTACAGGGACCTGTTCGCGCTCGGGCGGTCGTAACATTTACCTGACGCATTAACATCGCTTGGCTTTAGTCAGGCATTGGACCGTGTCGAACATATCTTTCTGAAATCGATACTCCAACACATGGGTTTTCCGGCTCGTATAGTAACAGTGGTAACGCGGCTCTTGAATGGCGTAACTTCAAGAATACTCTGTAATGGTCGCCTCACCGCGCCTCTCACGACCGAGCGCTCTGTCCGACAGGGTTGCCTGAAGGGCCTGACACTGCATGGGCACCGCTTTGTTGTACAGCCTATGCAGACGATCTAGTTCTCTATTTCCGCAGAGAAGACGATGTTCGCGCGGCTCTGACTTGGGTGGTGACATATGGGGAGGCGTCGAGCAGTTCTCTTAACATTTTCAAATCGAGGGTTCTGCTCATTGGTGAGGGTTCACCTCAGCGATATATCTCTCCTCTAAGTGTGGCCACCAGCGTCCACTGTTTGGGCGTTGATTTTATGAATGTCCTCCGTCTTTCGGCGGCAACCAACAGTTGACATCTCCTCCAAACGATCAGGGTTGTCCTTGTGGACCACCGGCTTAGATCCCTCGACATTGTACAGCGCGCGAATACGTGAATGTTTACCACCCCTCACGCATTCCCCATGTGGCACAAGTGTTACCGGTCCCGATTATGTCGTATGTTGATGGCGGTCGGATCCTTTGTCTGTGCCGGGATGTTACACTACAGGCCATTAAAATTGCTACACCACGAAGATGACGTGCTACAGACGCAAAATTTAAAAGACAGGAAGATGATGCTGTGATGTGCAATGATTACCTTTCCGGAGCATTCACACAAGGTTGGCGCCGGTGGCGACACCTACAACGTGCCAACACGAGGAAAGTTTCCAACCGATTTCTCATACACAAACAGCAGTTGACCGGCGTTGCATGGTGAAACGTTGTTGTAATACCTCCTGTAAGGAGGAGAAATGCGTACCATCACGTTTCCAACTTTGATAAAGGTCGGATAACACAGACAGGAGCGCCTGCGATGGTGTACTCAGCGACGAACCTGGGTGCACGAATGGCAAAACATCTTTTTTTCGGATGAGTCCAGGTTCCGTTTACAGCATCATGATGGTCGCATCCGTGTTTAGCGACATCGCGGTGGACGCACATTGGAAGCGTGTATTCGTCATCGCCATACTGGCGTATCACCCGGCGTGATGGTATGGGGTGCCATTCGTTACACGTCTCGGTCACCTCTTGTTCGCAGTGATGGCACTTTCAACGGTGCAAGTTACATTTCAAATGTGTTACTACCCGTGGCTCTACCCTTCATTCGATCCCTGTGAAACCCTACATTTCAGCAGGATAATGCACGACCGCATGTTGCAGGTCCTATACGGGCCTTTATGGATACAGAAAATGTTCGACTGCTACCTTGGCCAGCACATTCTCCTGATCTCTCAGCAATTGACAACGTCTGGTCAATGGTGGCCGAGCAACTGGCTCGTCACAGTACGCCAGTCACTACTCTTGATGAACAGTGGTATTGCGTTGAAGCTGCATTGGCAGCTGTACGTGTACACGCCATCCAAGCTCTGTTTGACTCAATGCCCAGGCGTATCAAGGCCGTTATTACGGCCAGAGGTGGTTGTTCTTGGTGCTGATTTCTCAGGATCTATACACCCAAATTGCGTGAAAATGTAATCACATGTCAGTTGTAGTACAATATATTTGTCCAATGAATACTCATTTATCATCTGCATTTCATGGTGGTGTAGCAATTTTAATGGCTAGTAGTGTATTTAAAGTTCAGTATTCCTCTCTTGCCCTCCCACAGGAGAGTGGTGGAGTGGATTTATTCCATGTGCCAGATAGAGTTACGGCGCTTTTTGTTAGCTCCCAACTGAAAGTCTGGCGTCGCTGACCGAAGAGCCTGACTTCTTTTGCATGACTACACACTAGGCTCCAAGTCAGCCGCAGTCATGTTATCAGACATTCCGCCCCTCTTTTATCACATTCGACACTTTTTGCTTGAATTAAGTTATATCCTACACTCCTTACCTCTTTCACATATACTCCAGACAAAGAATATACATGACACATTACAAATGTGTCGAACCCGCAACACCATCGAACACCAATTTCCCCAGATCATATGGCGTCGTGTGTGGAAAGCGGTGCATGCTGGTTATCTCGACAACAGCGTCCAATCAACCTGGTATATCACCATCAATGGCAATCAGGTCAACCAGTTTCGTTTGTACCGCATCCGCCTCGCTGACACACCCCTCCGTGCTCACTGTGGTGTAGAAGACACGGACGCCCATCGATTCTCATTTGGTCCGTCGTCTGAGGTCTGGAGGCTCGCGCAGCGTATCTTGGCCTTCCTTACCCGACCGACAGCTGCTCAAATCACTTTCCTGACGCTTTTATTTCCGGATGTGATTCAATTCCCGGCAACAAAAACTAACGCTGTGAATTGGATACGCGGTCATACGGTCTCCTACCTTTTTGGCCCCGACGGGAAATCAAAAATAGGTTATTGGACATATCTTAACGATCGACACTGTGCACTTGTTCGGAACCCCAGATACAAGCAGTTCTTTTCCAATTTTCTGCGGGGCGCATTTCATGACCCACCTCCCGGCTGGAACTTCCAGGCAATGAGATTCTGATACTTTTTTTCCGACATAATGGTCTGAACGCACTACAAACGGAGTCTCCTTTAAATTTTGGAGAAGACACGTTTTGATGGTATGTCAATCGGAAGGCGCTAGCGACTACTGGAATTCTGGTACATAAACTAATTTAATTTTAAAAATTTTAAAAAATAAATAAGTAAAAGAAAATAAAAATATATATACCAAAACGCAAAAAAACAAAAATGCAATGAAAAAACAAAAGCCCATTCTTAACTACTTTCATTTTCATCGCTACTCTCTATGTTCCTCCCTACTTTCTTCCTTTCCCAACCCTTGTAGTAATAGCTAGTGACGGTGGCAAGTAGATGTTTTTTTAGCTTTCCCTTTCCTGTTAAGGGGCAGAAAAAAACAAGTAGCAAAACAAAAAGAACATGCGCTGCTTCCAGAGCGGGAAGGAGTGCCGGTCTCCGCCACGTATCCGCCCGGAAGATTAGTGTCGAGGTCCGGTGTGCCGGCCAGCCTGTGGATGTTTTTTAAGGCGGTTTACCATCTGCCTCGGGGAATGCTGGCTGGTTTCCCTTGTTCCGCCTCAGTTACACTGTGTCTGCGATTGCTGAGCAAACACCGTTTCCTCGTAATTATTCTACTAGCGTTGCTGGCTCTGGATCACGGGGTCCCGGTCCGATTCCCTGCCGGGTTGGAGATTTTCTCTGCCCGGGGTCTGGGTGTTTGTGTTGTCCTCATCATTACATCATCATCATCATCATTTGTGACAATGACTACATTGGATTGTGAAAACAAAATCGGACTGTGTAAAAACTGGAACTTTGTACGGATGCTGATGACCAAGTGGTTGAGCGCCCCAGAAACCAAACATCATCATCGTAATTATTCTGCCACGCAAACATTTGGGGTTACATTCGTCTGGTATGGGACGTTCCAGGGGTGAGGGGGGGGTGGGTGTCCACTGGGGGTGGAATCGCACAATAACCCTGCGTTCAGTGTGGGGCGGCTGTAGGGTGGATGGACTGCAGTGGTCTGTTGTGAGGTTGTGAACCACTCTGGGCTACGGCGGGACAATGTCTCTCCGTCTTTTCTACACTCCTGGAAATTGAAATAAGAACATCGTGAATTCATTGTCCCAGGAAGGGGAAACTTTATTGACACATTCCTGGGGTCAGATACATCACATGATCACACTGACAGAACCACAGGCACATAGACACAGGCAACAGAGCATGCACAATGTCGGCACTAGTACAGTGTATATCCACCTTTCGCAGCAATGCAGGCTGCTATTCTCCCATGGAGACGATCGTAGAGATGCTGGATGTAGTCCTGTGGAACGGCTTGCCATGCCATTTCCACCTGGCGCTTCAGTTGGACCAGCATTCGTGTTGGACGTGCAGACCGCGTGAGACGACGCTTCATCCAGTCCCAAACATACTCAATGGGGGACAGATCCGGAGATCTTGCTGGCCAGGGTAGTTGACTTACACCTTGTAGAGCACGTTTGGTGGCACGGGATACATGCGGACGTGCATTGTCCTGTTGGAACAGCAAGTTCCCTTGCCGGTCTAGGAATGGTAGAACGATGGGTTCGATGACGGTTTGGATATACCATGCACTATTCAGTATCCCCTCGACGATCACCAGAGGTGTACGGCCAGTGTAGGAGATCGCTCCCCACACCATGATGCCGGGTGTTGGCCCTGTGTGCCTCGGTCGTATGCAGTCCTGATTGTGGCGCTCACCTGCACGGCGCCAAACACGCATACGACCATCATTGGCACCAAGGCAGAAGCGACTCTCATCGCTGAAGACGACACGTCTCCATTCGTCCCTCCATTCACGCCTGTCGCGACACCACTGGAGGCGGGCTGCACGATGTTGGGGCGTGAGCGGAAGACGGCCTAACGGTGTGCGGGACCGTAGCCCAGCTTCATGGAGACGGTTGCGAATGGTCCTCGCCGATACCCCAGGAGCAACAGTGTCCCTAATTTGCTGGGAAGTGGCGGTGCGGTCCCCTACGGCACTGCGTAGGATCCTACGGTCTTGGCGTGCATCCGTGCGTCGCTGCGGTCCGGTCCCAGGTCGACGGGCACGTGCACCTTCCGCCGACCACTGGCGACAACATCGATGTACTGTGGAGACCTCACGCCCCACGTGTTGAGCAATTCGGCGGTACGTCCACCCGGCCTCGCGCATGCCCACTATACGCCCTCGCTCAAAGTCCGTCAACTGCACATACGGTTCACGTCCACGCTGTCGCGGCATGCTACCAGTGTTAAAGACTGCGATGGAGCTCCGTATGCCACGGCAAACTGGCTGACACTGACGGCGGCGGTGCACAAATGCTGCGCAGCTAGCGCCATTCGACGGCCAACACCGCGGTTCCTGGTGTATCCGCTGTGCCGTGCGTGTGATCATTGCTTGTACAGCCCTCTCGCAGTGTCCGGAGCAAGTATGGTGGGTCTGACACACCGGTGTCAATGTGTTCTTTTTTCCATTTCCAGGAGTGTAGTTCCCCGATTTAATACATACATGCATACATACAAATAATATTGAATGAGGTGAAATTTTGCATCACACAAATGGATAACGTTATAAGAGCCGTATTTCTGAAGTGTATCATCGCTGAGCCTGTCGGGGTGGCCGAGCGTTTCTAAGCACTATAGTCTGGAACAGCGTGATCGCTACGGTCGCAGGTTCGAATCCTGCCTCGGGTTTGGATGTGTGTGATGTCCTTAGGTTAGTTAGGTTAGTTAGGTTTAAGTAGTTCTATGTTCTAGGGGACTGATGACCTCAGAAGTTATGTCCCATAGTGCTCAGAGCCATTTGAACCATTTTTTGTATCATCGCTGAAGTTTGTCGAAGAATAGTACAAAGTGTGGACGGTATCGGTAAATATAAACACGACGATGGTTTAGTAAGCACAGTTACAATTACATATCTCCGAGGTCAGTAACTCACGCTAGTGCGGTGGCCGTCAACTCGGAGGTAAGCCTGGTCGAATCCTGGTGGTCGATGAAATTCTCACTGCCAATATTTAGGTTCCTCATCATTACTCTTTGCACCGATTTCCTGCATTAAATGTCAGACCTCTCCACTGCGCCTCATGAAACGAGGGCATGTGACACTGTTGATGGTAATCTGTCCGTTGGATGGGGACGTTAAGCTCAACGGCCCCCTTGTCGCTATATGTGCTGGGACCGGGTTTCACCCTTTCCCTTCGCTCATCATCTCCAACACAGACACGACACGGCACTACACACACAAAAATACGCACGCACACACAAACACACACCGGCGCGCGCGCGCACCCACGCACGTTACAATCACCTACTCTTCACAGTTACATTTCCGTTGGGTCGTACGTAGCGACGGAAAGGTGGCTGCAGGCGCGAGGGATAGAAAAAAATAATCTTTCCAATGAGGCGGCTGAACCTGCCCTTCGAGGTCTTCCAGCCATTCACACCATACGACTTTAAATACTTGACGTAACCTTCACCTCTCAATGATGTGAGACTCCACCTTAAACTGTAGGTCTCCTTTCCCCGAACTAGGGTAGGTTAGGTACGCGCAAGTCGTCGAAGTGGCATGCAACTGAAAGACTTGCACCAGCCATTGAGCCATACGAAATTATTTGTTGTCACTAACCCGCTTCACGGTCTGGCTCAGTTTCCTGTCTCACCAGGTAACGCGCTGCGCGTTACGCTATACGATCAGATAATGTGAGACATTTACAAAATCGAACTAACAGAAGAATGGGTTTAATTGCAAATAATATTAGCGTGATTGGTCTCGGGTTCGCTTAGTAAGCACGAGAGCGTCACAGGTATGCTCAACAAATCTAGAGTGCGAGTCACTACAAGAAAATTGTTTTGCATACTGGTGAGTTTTATTCTCGTAACTGACAACGCACGTTATGCGATGAGATTTCATTATTACTTTATTTAGTTTACAGCCACAACAGGGAAACCCGAGTGTATGATGTGAAACGCTGGCAAATCTTTCTTCCATTATACCTGCCGCAAATTGAACCGTAAGCGGGTAATAATTGTGGTTTAGTATATACCCTCTGTCACACACCATACAGCGGCTTTCTGAATGTTGATGTAGAGCGTCCAGTATGCTTCTCATTAGAGAGAGTAAAAGGAAAAACGTGAGCTCTTCACTTGGCAATAAACCAGAGCTGCAGGGAAGCCCCTGGCGCTCACTACCATTCATTCGAGTTTGTTTTTCCTTGTTACGGTTGAACTGCCACGGCTTGATGGTAGAACACAAGGAAAACTGTGGAAGTGGAGCAATGAACTCGGATACGTATTGGCAGTCGACCTGTGTGGTGACCATAGTTTACATGCAATGCAGGGAAGTTCCCGTGCCGAACGACTCTCCGTAAGTCACAGGAAAGATCGCCTTCTACGTGGTACGACAGTAGACAGCCTATTCTCTCTATCACCTCGACCATAAGACACAGAAATGTCGCATCCGGAATGTGTTAATAAATTCAGAATCGCTCCCTACTGATTCAGCACACATGATGTTTGATCGGTTGAGTCCAATTTGTTGTACTGAACGCCAAATATTCAACAGGAAAGAAACGTAGTTGAGCCCCCCCCTCCCTCCCTGCCCACCGATGGTGGCCGAGCGGTTCTAGGCGCTACAGTCTGGAACCGCGCGACCGCTACGGTCGCAGGTTCGAATCCTGCCTCGGGCATGGATGTGTGTATTGTCCTTAGGTTAGTTAGGTTTAAGTAGTTCTAAGTTCTAGGGGACTTATGACCTCAGAAGTTAAGTCCCATAGTGCTCAGAGCTATTTGAACCATTTGAGCCGCCCCTGTTTAAACATACACAAACTATTTATCTTTTACAGAGAACAACACTCTTCAAAGAGGAGTTGTTTTCTACGGGAAATCATCGTCGCCGAATGACTCAGGAGATGCAGAAAAACTTAGTATTTCCACTTGTTATACTTATTAACTGTTCTCTTTAAATGTTGATAAACGCAATATAATATACATAAACAATAAAAACAACCAGACGTCACCGGGTTAGAAGAATAATAATAATTTTACGGATCCCGTCACATCGGTTAAATATCTAATACTTTAAAATAACATGAACTGTATCGAATTCAGAAATTAAGAGGGAGAAAAGCGAATAGAAAACCCGACAGGTTTCCAGAAAACTGTAATCATCTAAAAAATGCGCTGAGAGTAACTGTAGTGTACTTTTGCAGTGTATTAATCTAAAAAAAAAAGGCATGACAGCAAATATCGAACGAAATCAGAGACGCGCTGCCGGAGTCATGCCCCATACGAAAGTGTAACGCAGATGCTCATGGAATTTTAAGAGATCACAGAATAAATGATAATATCCCATATGGTTCTGATTTGGCCCCATTCTTTTTTAATTTGAATACAGACGACCTTTCTGAAACAAAGAACTGGAAATTTGTGTACGCTGATGATATTACTCTGATCGCTCAAGATCGAAGCTTAGGAAAGCAGAAGCAAAACTAACATCAGACCTGAAGACGTTGAATGAATACTTCAAACGTAACTCTCTCCGGCCAGATCCTCAAAAGACTGTTGTATCAACTTCCCACCTACAAAGTAAACAATCAAACTATAAACTTACCATCACACTTAGAGACCATACTCTCGAATATTGCAACACTCCAAAATACCAAGACGTGACCTTATACAGGTCTTCGACATGTAAAATGTACGGAATGTGAAGGCTAAAACCAAAACTCGCAACAATACACTACAGACGTTAAGCGGAAAAGGTGCGACTGCAAGTGTTCTCAGATCATCAGCTCTTGATGTTTCATACTCAGTCGCAGAATAGAGTCGTCCCATCCGGCTAAACAGCGCTCATACTGAAATAACTGACACAAAGAGCAGTCACGCAGTCTGCCTCAAAACAAGGTGTATTCCTCCAACAAAGACGCATTGACGTGTCTATTCGCTATATTCAAATTTGTGTCTGTGTCGTGGTGCAACATCCGTTCGCAACAGCGAGGTGTGAGGAAGGGATCTCCTGTCGTACGTGTCTCCTATTTGTTCTACACAAGTATCACATGTTATGACTCTTGCGTTCCGTTTTGGAAGTTTTGAGTCTTGAATTCCTTTGTTGCACCGTACTTCACACCCGTTTATTTGTTTTCATTTCTGTGAGAGGTGTATGCGGCATCTCGTCTGCTCTCACTTTCCATCACATTCACTTGCGTCTGTAATACATACTAACCACATGACTCATATTCTATAAGCTACGTATAGTATGACAACTGCCAAGACTACAGAAGGAGGCAGAAACGTCAATGACCGGACAAACAGTTCATAATTTTGTGGGAAAAAATGGGGCACGAAGGAGTTTGAATACGGGTCTTTCGCTTCGCAGTCCGACACCATGACCACACAACCACTATGTCGTGAGCCTTACAATTTGCTGAGTGGTGCATATGCTCTGCTTGGACCATTCACCGTTTCTATTTTGCGTATTTTTTCACAGTTCAGTACACCTTATTCCTGTTTTCATGCTTGATATATGTTCAGTTTTCGGCGGGATGTCTACTGGGTCATTTTACCATTAAATCTGAGGTGGGTGTGATAGCGAGTTCCCTAGTTATTATATTCCACCACCGCCATAAGAAGATCACAATCTTTGCTGAACGTGGGGACAAGAATAAAATACAGCCTAGAATTACTAAAGATTCAGAAGTTTCATCTTTACAACCCCAGAAACTGAGGTCACAATAAAACCATCGCGGCGCACGGCAATCAACCTGTGCGACAGTAACTTCAATATGCAAGCAGCCTGGAACAATCAGTGGCAGGAGCAATCTTCCACGAAGCATTAACAATTAATTAAAACTTCCTGGGAACGGCCAGCAGGTTTTCTCTACCCCGAATTGGATCAGAACTGACTGGGGCAGATGTGCAACATCGCTGCACCAACGAAGATTGAAGCATTCCCCTGAATGTGGCTGCGGCGAAGACCTGCGGACAGTAAATGACGTAACAATTGAATGTTCCCTCAGAGCATGCAAAGAGACACTGAAAGACCATCACAATTTGTCTTCAGAAGTTACTGACTGGATTTACAACTGGAGACAGAGCTATGAACCATAACGATCTCCAGATTGTGTGTCTCTGTATAGAAATGTACAAATTTGTTGTACATAATTTTCTGTCTTTCTCTGTCATCATATGAAAAATAAGTAAAGGTATTTTAATGGAAATATTTTGAAAAAAGGCTGTGTTGTTCGTGCGAAAACCTGTGGGATAAAGTTCGTGAACCGGTATTCGAGGTACAACGCGCAAACATACTCCTGCCTCCAACATATGTTCGGCTATGGACCATGAGAAGGGATTAAAAGAGATCAGAGCGTGTTCGGGGACATACAGACTTTCATTTTTCCTCGGTACACACGGGAATTAAATACGCTTGAAGGCTTATGATGTATGCATTTGGATACGTATATGCAAATGTTAGATAGTTTTCCAATGGTTGTTCTAAAAATGTTCAATATACTGCCTCGAAAAGTACAATGTCTGCCGTCAGGATTTTTCGAAAGGAAAATTGTACAGGTTCTGAAACAGAACCCAGTATATTCTATTGGAGAATTTTTCGACAGTAACCAAAGTGAAAGGCCAAAATAATATGGTTTTCATCTCTTAGATGTGTCCATATTGTGAACAATTTTCTCTATATGTTATACAAACAGCTGTAAATAACTCGTATGTATGCACGCAATTCTGACACAGGCTGTCCAGTCATAACAGATAAACAGCTCAGATCTAGTAATGAAGTACTAGATATTAGCGTTCTTCCGACAGGTATATGAGTAGTCTAACAAATTTTCCGTGATCCGTCACTGAAAAATGTAATGATCTCATTTTATGTACCGAGTCGCAGAACAAAGCAAAATTAGTGGCTGGACACGGAATAACTTGTAATTTCCTCTTTATTTCAAGGAAATGTACAGATAGTCAGTTCGTAACACATTTATGCCGATACTGTACCATGACACAATCAGTGTGACTGCGGTTATTATTAGGCAGAACATTCTGACACATTACACTTGTATTTCACAAAAAGGATTGAATTCGCCCTCGGCTGTCATATTTTAGATATTTGAAAATTCCCAAATAACTTTAATTTAAAGTGAAGAATTTCCTTTAAAAAGGCAACTAGATTTGTTCCACATCATTGTTCAACTGAGCTGTTGCTCTGCGTGTAATCGCCTCGACCTCGGCGAAACGTTGAACTTTATCTTGCCTTCTGACTGTGGTAAAAAATTACCGCGACCAGAAGTGTTTCATTCCTCAAGAATAATTCATAAAACCACATAATAACCGCAGTCACACTGATTTAGTCATGGTACCGTATCGGCATAAATGTGTTACGAACTGACTATCTTAACATTTCCTTGAAATAAAGAGGAAATTATGAGTTATTCCGTGTCCAGCCACTAATTTTGTTTTCATTTGGATATATTTGTAGCAACTAAAAGAAACGTTTGGAAGGTCAGTTCAACATAATTATCTGTCTGTTTAATATCGGTTTGTTAAGTTCAAATACGCGACGGGTGAAGTTCAGTTCCTATGGTAAAATCTCTCCAGCATTTTTTAGCGGACGCCAAACAAATATATTTACGAATTTATCACATTTTTTTTAGATCTGGAATTCATCATTTTCAGATTTAAATATTAATCTCGCAATTGATGTCGCTGAAAATATCTTATTTGGCAGGACATTCTGCAATTATTACTGCCGTTAAGAGTAGACTTTTCGAATAAAAACGTACAGGAAAGATGAAGCTACTTGTAAACTCAAGAAAATCAACAAAGGAGCATTAATTTTAGCCGTTTACAAGCCGTGCAATTTTCATTTCCAGACATTAGAATCTTTCTTTTTCTTCTTTATCCTGTCAAAAACATTGCTGAAAAGCGTCTACGCAGACTTTCACTTGCGAGCGTCGGATATCTGCGAAATATAGAAGTTAATTTTTGCCTTAATACCTAAAATGTTTATCGATGCTTGAGCTATACCGATAAGGGCGAATTCGCACTCCGCTATCAAACGTCCAAATTTCCATCATGAGGTTCAAAGAAAATGATTGTTCTATCCAGTGATATCAATGGTCTCAGATGGAACCAAAAATAATCGGAATTTTTATGAAAGAACAGAGACCTAACTAGATGACATTTTTCAGCTCTGTGGTACTGGATACCTTACTTCAAGATGTAACCGCGACAAGTGTGTCCGTGACAACAACCGTATTTAGCAGTCGACTGTCATGTTTGGACTCACGAAATTTTTTCCCGTTTTAGCGTAATCGTAAGGATCTTGTTACTTGAAGAGAACTGAGTGAAACGTAATTGAAATAGATTTTGCGAGGCAGCGTTCGCCACAGATGTAGATGGTCGCTGCTGCGGGTTTGGTGCGGACCGGTAGGGCCCGCACCCCGAGCGCTATTTTGGGCGTCTTGAACACAGCCCCACCTTCCCAGCACCAAGAAGTGGCGCACGCGCCATCTGTGAGGCAACACACGAAGTCTGGCATCTCCACGTAATTTGAGATGTTCTGACGAAAGAGCGCCCGTGTCGCCGGGGTTACTGCTGACTAAAGATCCAGGTGAAAAGAACATTTCCACACGGGCGACCTCGTACATATTCGGCGTAGTAATAACAATGAACTGGAAAATAATTGTTATTAGAACTGTAATCATGGTAACAGTAAATGCCTAATAACTAACGGTTCTTTTTCATCATTTTCATTTATGTCCCAAAGTAGATTTAGTTCCAGACACCAGAGTTACATATTACATCATATTCAGCGTAGATTTGAGTGATCGTAGACTCCAAGCGTTACAGGGCAGTTCGTCCTAAGAATGTTATTTGCACTGTCCTGAAATTGGGGCGGAGACTGCTGAGACGAGATGACCCTTTCTTAAATATGAATTTACTTCACAACGAGAGGACATAAATGTTGCTTAGCTATATTTGTAAAGATTTTACCGAAAACATATAAAGACATCTAAATATGACTTTCTGAAGGAAAGGAATGTTCTATTACTCGTTCGGTAAACATGGTGTCTGCCTAATATGCTCTGTATTGCTCTTAATTTAATTTCTTAGTTGGAGTGTTTTGCTGCTCACATTACGCATAAAATCCACTTTCTTAGTTGGAGTGTTTTGCTTCTCACATTACGCATAAAATCCAATTTCTTAGTTGGAGTGTTTTGCTTCTCACATTACGTATAAAATCCACATGGAGATATCGAGAGGGGGGGAGGGATGTTTTGTCTGCTATGACGCTCTCCTTGATCAGACGGTCAGTTATTTCATTATATTTTGCACCAAGAGAAGTGATTATCTGAAATATTTCATAGTTAAAAGATGGAATTCATTTAGTTATATGCTATGGATGTGCATTTGTTTCCGTGTTTGAGGTATATATCTCGTTTCTGTGGTTGTCATAATATTGACTCAGGCAAAACTAACATTTGGCTAAGTATCAAATTACAATGTTTTGTTTTATTTGATTTACTGCCTGATCTATGTGACAGAATGCAGAATCTGGTGTTTATAGTCTAATTCCTCGTTAATGTAAATATGTGGATAATGATATAGATTATAATCTCATTCTAAATATTCGATCTTATAGTTGAGGAGCAAAGAACGGGTGTCCTTAGCCTTCAGTAGCGCCCTTTCATAGTGCGCGAGGAGAAGTTTAGAATCAACAACAGTCGTTCATCATTAAAATAATTCTCATTTATTCTTCAGTCTCAGCTGCAAATTTTTAATTACATGATATATTTCGATCTCGCTAGCTCATCTTCAGATCTAGAACAAAATGAAACTAAACACGTACCGTTCAAAATTTTACTATAAGTAGAAAAAAATTGTACATAAATGTTGGATTCACCTAACTAGTTGGGTTAGCAGTTTGTTTTGCTTGTGTCAAAATCTCATCGATTAATGTACAGTTGCTGCCAATGTTTTAAATTGGTGTCTGTTGGAGGTAGAGGAGAGAGGAGAGGTAAAGGTGGCAAGAGGGGAAAGGGGAAAACTGGAGCGAGGGTAACGGGGAAAAGGGAAAGGAAGCGGGGAGGGAAGTGGTAGGGATATCATGAGTATAACAAGACAGGATCTTACGATAAATTAATAAAAACGTATAATTAAGTAATAATTCTCGTTAAAATATTAATAGTGCAGCACAGTGTAAACGGCATAAAATAGTAAAATCGTAAAATAAAGAGAAGTGGACTGAGAGCGAGGAAAGAAGACAGAGACAGGGGTGAAAGAGAGAGTGTGGTAGGGATGTTATGTGTTTCACAAGACAGAGTCTTATAGCAAAAGTGGAAAAAGTCAATTATGTAAAAATTTTCCGTTAAAATATTAGAAGTGTAGACCAATGATTGTGTAAGACTGTAAAAGGCATAAAATATGAACTTGTAAAAATGGAAATAAATTACCTAAAACATTAAAAGCGTGAAAAATTGAAAGTATAAAACCATGAGAAGCTTGTTCTGAAAGTATAATAAATCAAACAGTATAAAAATTATTGTTAAAATGTTAACAGTATAGAACAATGGAGGTATAAACGGAAAAAGACGCAAAGATAATAAAATTATAGAAGTGGAATTATGCAGCGTACCTAGACCTGAATTATTATTAAATATTTAAAAAAACTTGAAAGTATAAAACCATGAGAAGTATAAAACAATAAAGTATCAAAGTGAAACTACGTGAAGCAACTAAAGTTACAAGAAACAGGTTGTGTCAGTTACGGCTAGTTGCATTTTGCTTCTGTTTGGTGGCGTCGTGCGGCGGACAGTTTTACACTATGCAGGGAAGCTAGTCTGCATGTGGACTTGTTACTGGAACTGTGTGTGAGCCGATTCGCCGCCACTGTCTTTCCATTCTGAGTGGTGCTATTGCTATCACACATGCGATGCGTCGAGGTGGACGCTTAGAAGAGGCCTTCAAAGTTTCAAAAAAATGCACTGGTGATAAAGTCGCTCTGCTGATTTAATGTGTTGCCAGTCTGTCTTAAACGGTGTGTAAAAATCTTCGTTTCTTCCAACATTGTGAGGAAGTGTCCGTTAGGCTCATTGTGCAGCACATCTAAATGCTTATCAGTGGTTCCAACAGCGTGCTTCGATGTTAGATGTTCAGCAGACGCTGTTTTATTATTGTGATTTCAAGCGTGCTCTCCGAAACGTGTTTCAAACGTCCAGCCTGTTAAACCTACGTTATCTTTTAGACAATTCCCTCACTATTTTATACTAGTATCCGTCTGCTGCCATGAAATTCGAGGCATTTTTATTCACGCGGTGCCTCAGTCTTTCTGTAACAAAAAATATTTTTCGAGCTGACATTTTGGTATTTACTGACCGAAAAAGAAGAGGTCGCACCTGACAGGACAATGATGCAATTCGGTACTGCTTCAGATGCCATACGGGCAGCTTGTAATTGTGGTTTAGTCTCTGAAATTCTTTTTCAGAATGATTTGGACTATGAGTGGTTTCTCTTGGGGATCCATTTTACAATTTATCTGAGCATAAGCATAGGTTCATCACCTTCAGTCTGAAGGCAGTATAGTGCTGTGCTTATCGGTAGACAAACAGCGCCTGACTGACGGTATTATCACAACGCATTTCGCCATTTAAGAGATTTGCAGTAGTTGTCATGCAATCTTACAAAATTTAGGTTTCCACACATTAATTACAGATATAAAACGGACCAGATCTGAGTGTACTCACAATTCATTCCATATCTCGTGACAAATTTCTTGTTTTTTCTGTGCCTTATGTTATGTTAAATTAACTGTTAAGTACAGCTTCATTTTGCGTAAAAGACGAATTGTGAACTGTAAATCAGCAGACACCTTCTAGCCATTGTTCGAATTTAGATACAGTGCTTCAGAGTTTTTGCATCACCATCGTGCGACAGTTTGTGTACCTAGTTGAATAACAGTGCTTTCAAGATGGCAACAATGTCTAACTATTAAAATTTAGTCGCTGATTACGATAAGTTTGTTTATTTATTGTTTTAACATACATTCATAGACGCAGCCTCTGTAAATATCGTTAAGTCTCAAGTTATGGACTGCTTTAAATCTGTAATAGTCTTCCTGCCGATTGTCCTGTAGTCACTGGACTCTTTTTCTTCATGATTTTGCAATTACTTCAAACTTTTTTTGCCGGATACCTTTTCTACCGTCACATTCGTAAATTAAGATGAGGGGAGACAGTCGTCTGTGCAGTCTCTTTGGGAATCGTGTAATTAAAATCCGCAGTTCATCTGCGTAAAACAACTCTCATCCGTGTAAATAAAAATGAATGTTTCTATCCTAGACCATTCATTCGATTGCGATAACTTTGGTGAGTTGTTTCCGTACGCCTGCGAAGATTCCTAGATACCTCCCCCCCCCCCCCCCCCCCCCGTAGGACATAAAAAATGAGATGCCACAGCACGAAAGTACCCAGCCACTATATGAGAATAAGAGTACTTAGCGGCTGACAACAAATTTTACATAATTTCAAACCCTTACGAAGTTTTTCCGCACTGACTGCCCACAAAATATGGAAAGGAAGGAAGATACCGCTTACTACGTTTTCGCTGTACATGCCTTAAAACTTCCGCATCGGGCAGACGAGTTGTCTTTATCATTTATCATCTTAGGATTAGAATACTACCTCGGAATCTGGATTTGCAATAACAGCATAACGGAAAAAGTGTTTTGTTAATGCGGAAGTGTTTAAGTGACTGCTGCGGGATATAGCTAGCACAGCTAACTTGTTGAGTGGCACCAAATCGATTCCTCGGTGGAATGCGAGTGGCTTTGCTGGTCACGGTTTGGGTGTCGCGCGCCAGCTAGCTCCGTGGCCAGCTTGCATGTGAACTTGCAGTTGTCTGGGTGGGCGCTGCTCTTGGCAGCGGTTCTGCGGCCAGACTTGGCCGCCCGTGCGGCAGCGACAGCTGTTCGCTGGCAACTGGCGCCCTTCTCTTCTCGTCACAACACCACCACGTGCTACCAAATATTTTCTTTTACCGCAGTTTCCTTTCCGCAAGCTGCTTTATAATAACAGAGTGGTATCTTAAATCGCTGGGCTATGTTTTCAGATCAAGTCTAAGGAACATTTTAACGTTAACAAGCCCAAATCAGCAATGTCTGTGCACTTAACATTGAAGTATCCCAAGCTAGGGAATATTAAGGAGGATCTTTCTATACTTCATGTCTTTCGTAAAGGCTTCACTTTAAACATTCAGGAAGAGATCGAGATTTCCTTATGAACCGGGTGATCAAAAAGTCAGTGTAAATTTGAAAACTGAATAAATCACGGTTCACATGGCTCTGAGCACTATGGGACTCAACTGCTGTGGTCATCAGTCCCCTAGAATTTAGAACTACTTAAACCTAACTAACCTAAGGACATCACACACATCCATGCCCGAGGCAGGATTCGAACCTGCGACCGTAGCAGTCGCACGGTTCCGGACTGCGCGCCTAGAACCGCGTGACCACCACGGCCGGAAATAAATCACGGAATAATGTAGATAGAGAGGTTCAAATTGACACACATGCTTAGAATGACATGGGATTTTATTAGAACCAAAAAAATACAAAATTTCAAAAAATGTCCGACAGATGGCGCTTCATCTGATCAGAATAGCAATAGTTAGCATAAAAAAACAAGACAAAGCAAAGATGATGATCTTTACAGGAAATTCTCAATATGTCCACCATCATTCCTCAACAATAGCTGTAGTCGATGAGTAATGCTGTGAACAGCACTGTAAAGCATGTCCGAAGTTATGGTGAGGCATTGGCGTCGGATGTTGTCTTTCTGCTGCCCTAGAGATGTTGGTCGATCACGATACACTTGCGACTTCAGGTAACCCAAAGCCAATAATCGCACGGACTGAGGTCTGAGGACCTGGGAGGCCAAGCATGACGAAAGTGGCGGCTGAGCACGCGATCATCACCAAACGACGCGCGCAAGAGATCTTTCACGCGTCTAGCAATATGGGGTGGAGCGCCATCCTGCATAAACATCGTACGTTTGCAGGTGTTTATCAGCCAGGCTGGGGATGATGCAATTCTGTAACATATCGGCGTACCTCTCACCCGTCACGGTAGCAGTCACTGACTTTTTGCTGTCCAGCGCCATCTGTCGGACATTTTGTGAGCCTTGTTCTTTTTTTTTGTTCTAATAAAACACTGTCATTCCAAACATGTATGTCAAGTTTTACCTCTCTATCTACATTATTCTGTTGTTTATTAAGTTTTCAAATTTATACCGACTTTTTGATCACCCGGTAGATTGAACTGTCCTGATACTGGTCTTAAGAGCATGATGAGCTAAAGCATAAAAGTTTTCGAATAATTTTGTAAAATGCTTTCAGTAGTCCGTTTCGGATGCGGCTTACTATCTTCTCTGCTCCAGTTTCATAACCCTGCTACCGCTCCTTAATGTGCGTTGTGTACCTCTTTTTTTAATTGAAGTAACATCAGATAGATCATTAGTACAAAAATTTGGTCTTTGATTTTTAAATTGTTCAAATTTTTAAAAATTGTTTAAATTTTTTTAATCTTTTAAATGTTTTAGCTTTTAAGTTCACTGGTTCACAAACTGCCATTTGTTATGTTTGGGCTTTTCTCTTATTAAGTGCAGATTTTGGCATTTTTTATGCATTTAGGCTGATAGTATTATTTATGCATTCCACGGTATGTGTCTGTTGCTCTGTTGCACTTATTCTTTTATTAGTCATGCTGCTTTTTTTGCTTTGCTTGTTCAGTCGAATATCTCTCGTTCTGGACTGCCATTACTTCCGGTTATTACCTATATTTCTTCCGCATTCTTTTTTCGGCATTCGCACGTACTTGTAGTTTAGTTCCTCTTCACACCCTATTATGCCCCCCCTTCCCCCCTTTCCCAAATCTTTTATCAATATTCTACAGGAAAGCGAGAACGACGATCAGTAGGTGTGAACGACGTGGAACATTGAACAATTTTACTTGCTAAGTGCTCATTATTTTGATCAATGAACATTTCTGATCGTTCCACCCTGTTTGCTCAGTGTGCTGTTACGAGGGACGAAGTGTATGTTCTGAAAATCTGCAGAGACAGCAATTAAATAATTAATCAGTAATTGCAGGGTGGGGGGTCCTAGTATTAACTCTAATTTCTCGGATTTTATCGTTGTGGTCTTTTCGCAGGACTTCCTTGGTGGGAAGTAACGTTACCCTACTCTCCCCAGAACGTACTCTCTCGGAATTTCAATAGTTCACATCTCCTTGAGTGCACAGCGCCCCTCTTGCAGCGTCTGCCTCTGGAAATTGTTGAGCATCTCCACACTACTCTCATTTCGACTACAACAATCCTTTATCGAAACACGTCGCTCTTCGTTGAGTCTTCTCTAACTCTCCTGTCAATAAACCTGTTGAGGGTCGCATACTGATGAGCAATATTCAAGAATCTAACATGTGTTTTGGAAGCCACTCCCTTCGTGGGTGAATTACATTTGCTCGAGCTTTTTCCCACGAGTCTCAGCGTAGCATTTGCTTTTCCTACAATTTTTCTTAAGTGGTCATTTCACTT